>NC_072767.1:9747724-10047724 GCF_022539595.1 Amphiprion ocellaris | reverse complement strand
ATTCACACTAAATATTTGTGCACAGATGAAATAGTTTGATTTTTATAAATACTGATGTTGATATATAACATCTAACAAGTATCTTATGCACCAGTACAGCAGGAATTTAACAGTATTTTTTAATTTCGAAATTACGTATGCTGAGGAGATCTTATGGGATTTTAATCCACACTGCTGGTTGATGTTTTGGGACTGTTCATTTCTCTCTGTCTGACGTTAGTGTTACAGTTGTCATCTCTGAATGGAAATGTGCCATATTGAAAATGAGTAAAAAAAATAAATATATGAAACATTAAAAAAAAATGCATTCTGGCATATTCAACATGCATTTTTGTCTCAAAACTGCAGTTTTGCTGGTTTACAAACAATTGTTTTATGTTTAAATACTGAGTATATGTCTTTGTAACTTATTATGGGATATATTGTTACTATGAGTTTCATACCCCTTTGCTACGCACCGTTCCTTGGTGGTTTGTAAAGCATTATGAATGAGATATCTGTAAAACTGTGGGCATCACAAGCTGCAAACAAGGTCATCTGTTGCTTTTCTTCTTCTGGTCACATTTCTTATTGTTTTTCATGCATCACCCCTTCCACCCACCAGATGTCCCCTATCATTCAGTCATACTCTCCTATCCATCACACTCATCAGTTTTCACCCTCATCATCAATCCTAACGTGTATACACACCAAGCAATTTTTACTCACCTGCTAGAGCTTTAAAAAATGTATATATACATACATTTCTTTTGATAAATCGAGTGCACAGTTCTCATCCAATATAGGCTACCAAAGGCCCTTATCTCTGTTTTTAACAACCCTGCCCCCTCTCTCTTCTTGCCTATGACCTGGAAACCAATCTCAGTGCACTGTCTTAAAGGATGTCTCATGTTGCATTGTATTTGTCTTAAAAGTTGGAGCTGGGAATGTGTCACACCCAAGTTGACCATGCTCCAGTACCAGTAAGAAATCCAAGTAGTAAACATCCAGGATAACCTTTGTTTTAAGATTAGTCTTTGTCACAAATACCAGTTGACAAAGCACAGTGTTTTCTGCATACAAACACTGTGTGTATGTGTGATTTCTGAGGCACAAGGAAATCACAAATACTAATAAACAATGTTACAGCGTTCACTACAGTTGATACACTGAGATTGGGATTGGTGTGTGAATTCAAGTGCAGACAATGAACATAACAGCTGAAATTTGATTTAGAGATATTTATTTTACACAAAACATGAAAATTTAGAATCACCAATTAACCTCAGCATGTTTTTGGACTGGGGCTGCACAGTGGTATAGTGGTTAGCACTTTCACCTTGCAGTGAGAAGATCCCTGGTTCATGTCCCGGCCTTCCTGGGCTCATTCTGCATGGCATTTGCATGTTCTCCCTGTGCATACGTGGGTTTTCTCTGGGTACTCTGGTTTTCTCCCACAGTCCAACAATATGCTGAGGTTAACTGATGATTCTAAATTGCCCGTAGGTGTGAATGTGAGTGTGACTGTTTGTCTGTATATGTGGCCATGTGATGGACTGGCGACCTGTCCCCTGCCTTCACCCCAAGTCAGCTGGGATAGGCTTCAGTCCCCGCGTGATCCTAATGAGGATCAAGCGGTGTATAGGTGATGGATGGATGTTTTTGGACTGTGGGAGGAGGCCAGAGAATCCGGAGAGAAGCCACGCTGCACAGGGGAACATGCAAACTTCAAGACTGCCAAGATCCCAGGTCAAACTGGGGATCTTCTAGCTGTGAGGCAATGGTGCTAACCACCGCACCACCTTGCAGCCTACACACAAGATCATAAATGGGAAAAGGGGTATGGATGAGCTCCACGGACCTCTATGGGAAAAGGGGCAAGTCACTTGCAAGAAGGGAAACACTAGGAGTCTAAGGGGGTTGTGGATGGAGATTCAGCTCACCAGTATTCCCTCAGTTACTGATGAGCCTCCCTTTTGCTGAGCAGGTTGGATAGCTGGTGATGTATGTCATATCTTTCCAATGTACAGACAGGCATTAGTGCTGCAACAATGGTTCTTTTCCTGCACGGTTAACTGGGTTCGGGTTCAGGCCTAGGAGAAACAGGTGCAGTGTGACTGTTTCAAGGACTTACAGGGTTTTTTGAGGTAGTTGTAGGTAATTGGTGATTCTTTTCTCTGTCATTCACGGAGCCAGTTATCTAGCCAGATGGTCAGAGAGATGAGTTGGTCAAAGTTAGAAGAATCATCCCTTGTGGCTAGCTAGTCTTTGATGGAGTTGTTCAGTGTTTTAAATTTTAAATAAATTTTAAATGCAGCTCTTAAGTAAGGGGGTTTCCCTTACTTAAGAGCTGCATCATTTCAACCACTCTCAGCCACTAAGGTGAGGAATTTGACTTGGAACTCTGCCACACTTTGGGTTCCTTGGTGACTTGAGAGGAGCTGGCTCCCATTGTGTCTTCCGTTCAGTGGGTGGTCAAATACTTTTCTCATCTCACTTGTGAAGACTTTGTATGAGTTGCAGGCCTCAGATCTACCCAAACAACCCAAACATGATGAGAATGTTTCTTTCTCAGGTCTAAGATTTCTCTCCACAGAGCTTCCCCTCACTCCCTAGCCATACCTTTCAAGAGAATATTAAAGATAAGCAATATGGGACCTATCAGTAGAATTCAAGTGTGGTTGCATATGAAAAACTAGGCAGCTGGTGAGGTGAAATTTGAAACCTTACCAGTTTGAAGGCAAACTTGATATAATAATAATGAATGATTACTCTCAACTAGACTGCACAGAACTTGTTCATGCTGACTTAACAGTGCCCCCTGGTTAGCCAGAGCCTGGTGGATTGGAGGAGAGTGGAAAGTTAGATGAGCGTGTTTACTGTCCACTGGGTTCATTCTGGTTGGGCCATACTGTCACAGGAAGTCAGAAAACCAAGTGCAGACAATGAACACAACAGCCAGAATTTGAATCATCCATCCATCCATCTATCCATCCATCTATCCATCCATCCATCCATCCACGATCTATACACCGCACAATGCTCATTAAGGGTCGTGGGGGTGCTGGAGCCTATCCCAGCTGACTTGGGGTGAAGGCAGGGGACACCCTGGACAGGTCGCCAGATTGTCGCAGGGCTACAAACACAGACAAACAATCACACTCGCACTCACACCTACAGACAATTTAGAACAATCAATTAACCTCAGCATATTTTTGGACTGTGGGAGGAAGCCGGAGTACCCGTAAAAAAAAACCCAAGCATGCACAAGGAGAACATGCAAACTGGAGGGCATGACATGGTGTTGTTGGAAATTTGACAAGGGACATATATTTTTGTGGAAAGTGAAACTTTCCACCATCAATTCCTAAAATGCGTCTTGGTTAGAGAGGAATAAGCACACAGGAAGCTTGCCAGAAGAGCTCTGAATCAGAATCAGAATCAGAAATACTTCCCCAAGAGGAAATTGCTTGAGCAAGAATACACAGGTGTATCCTTTGCTGACAATGACAAGAGCAATGCTCTACAAAATTTAAGTGGTCCTCTTGTTTTCATAATTTGTATTACTCATTTAAGATTATTAAATGCTCAATAAAACTTTATGCCCTTTGCAGCTTGTGTGGTACCTCAAAAGGCACTGTTGAAACTGAATACCTTAATAGTATTTCACCTTGATATTATTAGGTTTTTTTTTTGCTTAGGTTTTATTGTTGAATGTAGGCCACACTAGCAATCTTAAAAAGGAGATAGTCTCTACTTTAAAAATCCTAATATAAATGTATGCAAAAATTCTGTGATGTCAAAGATGGTGGCTGTATGACACATTTCCCATCCACCCTCCCTAAAAAACCAATTGTCTGCTTTATAACAGCCAAACCATGAAACATCCAGGCAATTGAGTTGCTGCATTGATGCAAATGTGATTTCGGTAAACTGTGTGAATGTGCAGTAAAAGTATAACTGTAGATTGTGCATTTTTAAAAACCTTTTTTTCAGAAAATTTGACAAAACGTTTAAAGCTCTTCTTTACATTTAACTGGTGATTCTCTACATGCAGTTCTTATATCCCGTGACCATTAAAATTGCAGTTATTTCTCACTTACTAGATAGGAGCCTAGTCTTATTGGCCTGAAATAACTGCCTGGGGATATGACCAAGATGTTATAGAGTGGCAAGACTTGCCGATAAGGATATACAACCAGTTCAACTGTTACAATAATGAGATAATGTTTCAGTGTATGTACACTGCCGGTCAAATATGTGGACACACCTCATTCAATGTTTTTTTCTTTACTTTTGCTGCTTTCTGCTTTGTAGATACATATTGAAGACATCAAAACTATGAAGCAAGATATATGGAATTATGTAGCAAACAAACAATTGTGAAATAATTCTAAATATGTTTTATATTTTAGATTTCTCAAAGCAGCCGCCCTTTGCTTTAATGGCAGCTTTGCAAACTCTTGGCCTTCTCTCAATGAGCTTCGTGAGGTAGTCACCTGAAATGGTTTTCACTTCACAGGTGTGCCTTGTCAAAGTTAATTTGTGGAACTTCTTGCCTTCTTAATGGAGTTAGGACCATCAGTTGTGTTGTACAGAAGTCAGGTTGGTACACAGTTGACAACCCTATTTCACATCTGTTAGAATCCATATTATGACAAGAACCAATCAGCTAAGTAAAGAGAAATGACAGTCCATCATTACTTTAAGAACTGAAGGTCAGTCAGTCTGGAAAATTGCAAAAACTTTGAATGTATTTCCAAATACAGTCGCAAAAACCATCAAGCGCTACAACGAAACTGGCTCACAAGGACCACCCCAGGAAAGACCAAGAGCCACCCACATCTGCTGCTGAGGATAAACTCATCCAAATCACCAACCTCACAATATGCAAGTTAATAGCACCTCAAATTAGGGTCCAGATAAATTCCACACAGTTCTAGTAGCAGATGTATCTCTACATCAACTGTTCAGAGGAGACTGCGCCAATCAGGATTTTATGGTCAAATAGCTGCTAAGAAACCGCTTCCAATGAAAAGTAACAAGCAGAAGAGATTTGTTTGGGGCAAGAAACACAAGGAATAGACATTAGACCAGTGCAAATCTGTGCTTTGGTCTGATGAGTCCAAATTTGAGATCCTTGGTTCCACCCACCGCATCTTTGTGCGATGCAGATAAGGTGAATGGATGGTTTCTACATGCATGGTTTTCACTTTGAAGCATGGAGGAGGAGGTGTGATGGTGTGGGGCTGCTTTGCTGGTGACACTGTTGGGGATTTATTAAAAATTGAAGGGACACAACCAGCATGGCTACCACGCATCCTGTAGCGACATGCCATCTCATCCGGTTTGCGTTTAGTTCGACCATTGTTTATTTTTCAACAGAACAATGATCCCAAACACACCTCCAGGCTATTTGGGCTATTTGACCAAGGAGGAGAGTGATGGAGTGCTGCATCAGATAACCTGGCCTCCACAGTCACCTGACCTAAACCCAATCCAGATGGTTTGGGATGAGATGGACCACAGATTGAAGGCAAAAGGGCCAACAAGTTCTCTCTGGGAACTCCTTCAAGACTGTGAGAGAACCATTTCAGGTGATTACCTCAAGAAGCTCATCCAGAGAATGCCTAGAGTGTGCAAAGCAGTAATCAAAGCAAAGGGTGGCTATTTTGAAGAATCTAAAATATAAAACAAGTTTTGACTTTTTTACACTTTTTTTGTTTAATACATAATTCCATATATGTTCATTCATAGTTTTTATGCCTTCAGTGAGACTCTACAAAGCAAATAGTCATGAAAATAAAGAAAAAAACATTAAATGAGACAGTATGGCCAAAGTATATTATGTTGTTATACGGTAGTCAGTTGTCCATTTTGTGGTCTGCAAACTTCACTCTAAAGTAAAGACCTGTGACGGGACAGTTGCAATAAGGGCTGTAGACTACATGTAAGCTCTTTATATCTTGTCCTACAGGGCTCGATGATGAATTACCAAGCTGTAGATAGAAAATTGTCATCTATGGAATCACTTCAGACTGCCAGAAAGTTCTAACAGTAGTGTGTGAAAAGAAGTCTTTGCCAGGTAGGTTTGGTGTGATTCAATCATTATTGCAAGAGTTTCAATCCTAATATTTTCTGTGTGTAGACAAAAAAAGAGAAAAACAATGTCAAGTTTGACTGATGGAACTTAAACAGACGGATGGGATTTAAAAATGTGTGTTGAATGAAAAACAGCATTCTTCTTACTTAATTATAGTTTGAGCAGATAACAACCGGTGATCATAAATTTAGTTTATTTCTAGCTTCTTTTCAATGTCTGTTTTGTGTGCAGAAGACCTAATGTGCACTGCCAACTAACTACTGGACCAATCAGGCATAGTTATTTGTGGGCATGTGTGTGTATCTGTTTGCATGAAGATTAGTGTGTGTGTGTGTGTGTGTGCGTGTGTGCGTGCGTGCGTGCGTGCGTGCGTGCGTGCGTGCGTGCGTGCGTGCGTGCGTGCGTGTGTGTGTCCTAAAACAAGAGGAGCAGATGCTGATTCTGCTTGCTTCATTCTTCAAAGCATGCCTGCCTCAAGAGAGAGCTATTGAGGCAGGCATGTCCACTCATACACATGTGCATGTACACTGCCTATGAGAAGTTTTCACCCCCCTTGGATGTTTCATCTTTTTGTTGCTTTAATACTTGAAATGGTAAATGTAATTTGGCTTTTTTAAAAATAGGAATTTTGAAAAAAAAAAAAAAAAGCTCTTTAATATCAAAGTGGAGAGATTTTTCCAAAATCATGTCTATTAATTAAAAATATAAAAGGTAAAGTAAATGACTGCATAAATATTCACCCCCTTCAGGTCAGTATTTAGTAGATGCACCTTTGGCTGTAATCACAGCCTAATCACAGTCTGTGTGGATATAGTGGTGGAAAAAAATATCAGACCACTCTTGTTTTCTTCAGGTTCTTGTTCATTTTAATACCTGAGACAAATAAAGGTACATTTGTTTGACAAATATAATGATGACCACAAAAATAGCTCACAAGAATTTAATGTCAGAGCTGACATCTAGCCATTTTCCATGGTTTTCTTGATAATGACCAAAATCACTGAAGTTCTTACATCAATAGCTATGGGATTGTACTGCCAAAAACAGTGCTTTTAGGCATTCCATGTCTTCTGTTCTGTCTGTTTTAGTCACATGATACACACAAGAGTTAGTACTTTATTGCATAACCTTTGTTTTTGATGACTGCAACCATGTATGTTGGCATGCTCTCCACTAGCTTCTGACATTGTTCTGATGTCACAGCAGCCCATTCCTGTTGCACAAATTCAAACAAATTTGTTTTGTTTTTGAGCTTGTGGTTCTCCTTTTTGTGTTTGATGATTTTCCATAGGTTTTCAATTGGATCTAGATCTGGTGATTAAGCAGGCCAAGGCATGGTTCAAATGTTCTGGTTCTCCATCCAGGCTTTAACTGAGCTGACTGCCATGTGTCAAGCACAATTGTCTTGTTGGATAATCCAGTCATTGGAGGCAGGAAAGAGTTTTCAGGCTGATGGAAGAAGACTGTTTTCAAGAATTGCCCTGTACATGACCTGGTTCATTTGTCCTTCACACAATTGCATTTGCCCTGTTCCACCCATACTGAAACAACCCCAGATCATCACTGATCCACCCCCATGTTTTACTGTTGAGGCAAGACAGTCTGGTTTGTAGGCTTCTCCAGGCTTCCTCCGAACCAGTAAGTTGGCTGTAGTGGGCATCAACTGAAAATTGGATTCATCACTGAAGAGAACCTTAACCCAATCATCATCAGTTGAATCCTTGTGATCCCCAGCAAAGAGTAACCTAGAAGAGTAGCCTCTTCTGTGCCCTGTGTGACTTCAGACCAGCTTCCAGAAGTTAGTTTCCAACTGTCCTTGCTGGACAAGTCACATTTCTGGACAGTGCCAACTCATTTGTTTCCTGACACAGAAACGGATGAGATCACGGTCATGTCATGTGGTAGAAAGATGCTTCCTGCTGCGACCAGCTAGCAATTTGCTAGTACGTTGTTTGGCTTGTTTTTCTTGGTGCAATGAACGGCTGTCTTGGAGATCTTCAGTTTTTTCGTGACTTGTCTCTCACTCAATCCAATTTCCAGCAGTGCCAAGATGGCTGTCTTTGTGGCTTCACATAATTCTTTTGTTTTAAGCATTATGTGAGAGCTGACAACCTCAGAGTTTTGCAACGGCTTGAATGTAAACAGGGAACCACTCTAAGCCTTTGCATGTGCAGTGCTGCTTTTGACATGAAATGGCCTCTTATATATCGTGGGAATACAATTAAGCTTAAGCATGTCAAATAGGACAAAGTGTTATGTAATCACTTGCATTTTTTGTCATGTTCATTGCATTCTTCAGGTAATATACCTTTAGTGGTACCAGGCATTGAGATGAACAAGAAATTAAAGAAAACAAGGGTGGTCTAATATTTTTCTTCCATGACTGTGTGTCTCAATCAGCCTTGCACATCTGGACATTACAATTCTTCTCCATTCTTCTTTGCAAAACAGCTCAAACTCTGTCAGCTTGCTCAGGGATCCAGAGCAAACAGCTCTTTTCAAGTCCAGCTATAAATTCTCAATTGGATTGAGATCTGGTCTTTGACTTGGCCAGTCCAGAACATTCATCTTGTTGTCTTCTAACCATTTCTGTGTAGTTTTTGCTATATTCTTGGGGTCGTTGTCTTGCTGGAAAATAAATCTTCTCCCAAGTCGTAGTCCTCTTGCAGACTGAGTCAGATTAGTCTCCGGGATTTGGCGATATTTTTCAGCATTCATGTTCCCCTCCACCTTTACTGAGAAGCATCCCAGCATCATGATGCTGCCACCACCATGCTTCATGGTGGAGGTGGTGTGTTTGTTGTGATGTGCAGTGTTTTGTGTTCGCCAAACATAGCATCTAGTCTGTGTTACAGCCAGCGCCTCCTACCCTGTGTGTGTGTTTTAACCAAATATTGTGGCTATGCAAATAGGGCTGTGTGATCCCCACTCCCTGGTTGGACCACGATGGCAGAGGCGTGACTGCAACCAGGAGTCCTGCGATTGGTGCAACGCTCACCAGGCTGACCAACCGAAAACTGCCAACTCTTTTAAAAGCGTTGGCAGTTCATCTGAACAAGGCAGCTGACTTCTAGCTCGTGCCATTCTGTGTGATCTGTGTGGTTGAGGCAAGATAGACTGTGTGGTAGGAATTGGGCTAGGATTAGTATTAAAAACTGATACAGCAACATTTCATTTCTTACAGGTAGTTTTCTTTTGTCTAGTTTTCACCAGGGTTAGGGGTGCTGACTCCCATGTAGTTTTGTTTTGTGCCAGTTCCCAGGTAGTGAGCCTTTTTGTTTAATTTTTTCTTTTGTCCACAGTGATTGTATTGTAGTGTAGTGTTAAGTTCTCCTTATTCAATTTTTTCAATTCAATTCAATTTTATTTATATAGCGCCAATTACAGTCAAATTGTCTCGAGATGCTTTCCAGAACCCATATGCCTGACCCCCAGAGCAAGCCAAAAAGCGACAGTGGCAAGGAAAACACCCTTTTAACAGGGAAAAAAACCTCAAGCAGAACCCGGCTCTAATGTGGGGGGACCCATCTGCCTGCTGGCCGGGCGGGTTGAGAGGGACAGAAGAGGTAGAGAGGTAGAGATAGAGGGATAGAGGTAGAGGGGAAGAGGTAGAGGGATAGAGATGGAGGAGTAGAGGTAGAGATAGAGAGGTGGGGGGTGGGACACAGGACCATAAAACACAGCCACACATCTGAAGCATCCAGCTCTGGGACCAGGGACACTCGGAGAAAGGACACAGAAAGAAACAGAGTGAGTGTAATGCAATAATGAGTGTAATACAACAGTGGTATATATAGTAAATACATAGGTAGTTAGAGAAGGGCTCAGTGCATCCAGAGAGGTCCCCCAGCAGCCTAGGCCTATAGCAGCATAACTAGGGGCAAACTAAAGGGACGTCAAGAGGGGAAGTCAGTTTTGCAAATGAAAACACCAGCTCACCCCGTCAGGGTCCCCCAGTCAGCCCTAACTATAAGCTTTGTCAAAAAGGAAGGTTTTTTTTTTTTTTTTTTGAACTTAGTTTTTATTTCAAATTCAACAATGTAGACATAAATATTCACAATTCTTCAATTTTCCTTTTTTGTTTACAGCTGTATCTATACGTGTACAAGGATAGGCGCAGTAATGAAATAAATTAAAAAGAAACCCAACAAGATGGATATAGCTTAAATCTATCATGGGGGGAAGAAAGAGGAAAAGAAAGAAAGAAAAAAAAGGGAGGGGGGGCAAGAGGCAGAAAAAGAATTCATGTATATATGTGTGTGTGTAGGTACGCGCGTGTGTACAAGTATATGGTAGCATCAGCTTAGGAGCAGTATGGTAATGGCAGGATTCCATCTTTTCATAAATTTCTCTTTCTGTAGTCTCAGGGTATATGTTATGCGTTCCATGTGGTAAATTTCCAATACTTTCTCAGTCCAACTACTGTATGTTGGAGGTTCAGGTTTGTGCCATTTAATTGTTATACATTTGAGGGCTGCTGCAATAAGTATTTGTAAGAGGTATTTTTTAGCTCTACCGTCAATGCCTACTGGTGTTAGGCCCAGTAGTGCCACAGTTGGATCTTTTGTAAACTTTTGATGAAATATCATTTCGAGAGCTTTAAAAACATCCTCCCAAAATGTTTTTAATTTCATACATGTCCAGAATATATGGGTATGGTTGCCAATTTGTGTACCACAGTTTCTCCAACATGTACTAGAATGTGCTGGGCCCATTTTTGACAGTATGGCTGGCGTCCTGAAGAATCTCATTATTACCTTCCACTTGAATTCCCTCCATGAATTGGAATTGGTTACAAGTTGGGCTTCAGTACATATTTCGTCCCATGTATCCTTTGGTATATCTGCATTCATTTCAGTTTCCCATCATCTTTTTATCTGCAGTGTATTATTGAAGGTCATACCCGAAAATGTATGGTAGAAACAGCCTATAATCTTCTTACCCTCATTTCCAGTTAGTAATTTTAACAGAAACTCCTCAATTGGGGTGGGCTCCAAAACTTTATCCCATTCTTTATGTTTCATTAAAAATGTCCTTAATTGTAAATATCTAAAGAAATCAGTGTTAGGGAGTTTGAATTCCTCTTTCAGTTGTTCAAATGATTTTAGGCTCCTATCCCCATGAAGTTGATATAGTTGATATAGTTTACTGAGTCCATGTTCTGACCACTTCCTAAACCCTGCATCCATATGGGAGGGAGCAAAATCCTTCTTAAATCCAATATCAGTTAATGCTGAGATTGTTTTAGGTAATCCAAACGATACTTTTATTTTCCTCCAGATATTTAAAGTGACTCTGGTCCATTCACCCATCTGAATGTCCCCAGATGAGATGTCTATGAATGGCAAGGCATGTAGGGGAGTAGCACACAGACTTTTCTCTATATTTAGCCAGCGTGTATCTGAGAGATCCTGAATCCATATTGTTAAGGGCCTTAACTGTGCAGCCCAGAAATAGTGCCTAAGGTGCGGGAGTTTAAGGCCTCCATGGGATTTAGGAAGCTGTAGTGTTTTCAGTCTGACTCTTGGCCGTCGCCCTTGCCAAATGAACTTTGAGAAAAGTCTATCTAATTTATCAAACGTGGATTTAGGAATATCAATTGGCAACATCTGAAATAGGTATAGAAGCTTAGGAATTATATTCATCCGTAAACTTTCTATACAGCCCAACAGAGATAATGGAAGAGTTGACCATCGGTCTAGATCTCTGCTAATTTCCTGAGTTATAGGTTTGTAGTTTGTATTATATAGGTTTTTTAATGTTGGTGGAATTTGAATGCCAAGGTATCTAATACCATTCTTTGGCCATTTAAATCCACTCTGAAGTTTAACTGACTGTGAGATATTACCACTTATATCCATAGCTATGGTTTTGTCTACATTTACTTTATAGCCTGAGAAGAACCCATATGTTGAAATGAGATCTTTTAGGTGAGGGATTGTAGTTGCAGGTTCAGTTAAATATAAAAGAACGTCATCTGCGTACAGCGATAGCTTGTGAAGTTCTCCATTTATTGTTAGTCCCTTTATGTTAATATTATCTCTAATCAGTTGAGCTAGTGGTTCAATGCAAATATTAAACAATAGAGGTGATAGGGAGCAGCCCTGTCTGCACCCACGTTCAAGGGCAAAACGATCTGATAGGAACCCATTAACTTTAACAGCAGCTTGCGGATCAGAGTACAGTGTTTGTATCCACTTAATGAAACTTGGGCCAAACTTAAGACGTTTTAATAATTGGAATAAGTATTTCCAGGATACTCGGTCGAATGCTTTTTGGGCATCAAGTGATAATATCATGGCTCCCTCCTTCTGTGTTCCTGTGTGGGTTACAAGGTTCAACAGTCTTGTAATATTGTCTCCATAATTCCTCCCTGTAATAAACCCGGTCTGATCCGGATGGATAATTTGTGTTATAACTCTATTGACGCGTCTTGCTAAAATAGCTGTTAGTATACGTAAGTCTGTATTCAGCAATGATATAGGCCTATACGATTCGCATTTAGTGGGATCCTTGCCTTCCTTCTGTATGACAACTATGGTTGCCTCCCTCCAGGAGGGAGCCATAGTCCTCGATTGTAGTGCATAATGGTAGGCTTTTAATAGCAAGGGTGATATCGTCTCTTTAAATGTTTTATAAAATTCGTTAATATATCCATCCTTGCCAGGACTTTTATTATTTTTCAGAGTGGAGATTACCTGTTGTATTTCTGATTCTCTGATTGGTTCGTCTAGCTCTTTTGCCATAGACTCAGATAATTCCTGTAATTCGATATCTTTCAAGAATTTGGCCAACTCTTCATCATCAGTGCAAGTGTCTGTATTATTATACATGGATTTGTAAAATCCTGCAAACTCCTGTGAGATTTCGTCTGGTCTTGTGATTATTGAATTATTGCACTGTAACTTATGTACGATATTAGATGACTGCTGTTTTTTTAGTCTTAATGCTAACAATCTGCTTGCCCTGTTACCATTTTCATAGTATTTTTGGTTGGTAAACCTTAAGTTGGCCTTAATCTTTTCTGTTAATAAGATGTTTAAGTCTCTGCGAGCTTGTTTAAGGGTATCAAGTAGGCAAGAGGTTGGTGTTCTCTTATGTTGTTGCTCCAGTTTTTTAATTTTATCCTCTAATTCAGTTTGTTTTGCTTCCCTTCTCTTCTTTTTTGCACTTGCAAATGAGATAATGCATCCTCTAATAGATGCCTTTGCACAGTCCCACAGAATAAGAGGTGATATTTCAGGTGAGGTATTTATATCCAAATAATTTTTCAGTTCAGTTTTTATAAGTGTAAGGAAATCTTTATCATTTAAAAGTGAAGCATTCAATCTCCACTGTTTGGTTTTAGACCTGTGGCCCAAATCCCATATTAGCTCAAGTGGTGCATGGTCAGACAGAGTAATTGGTAGAATCTTTATACCTTCTATCCTATGCATCTCTGATTTGGGAGTAAAAAAGAGATCGATTCTTGAATAGGATGAGTGTCTGTGGGAGTAAAATGTGAAATCTCTGCCTTTGGGATGTTTGCTTCTCCAGACATCTACCAGGCCTGACTCTGTGGATAGGTATTTTAGCATTTTGCTCATTCTTGGTGTAGAGGCCTTGGAGGGAGGTTGTCTATCTGTGAATTGAGACATGGTACAGTTAAAGTCCCCTCCCAGCAGAAGGATACCCGTACTGTGTTGTAGTATTGTAGTAAATATTTTACTTTTAAAACCAGGTATATCCTCATTTGGAGCATATATATTCATGAGAGAGACTTGTGTTCCATCAATAGACCCATTCACTAAGATAAATCTTCCCTCAGAGTCTTTATGAACAAGACTTGATGAAAAATTAACCTGTCTATGTATTAGAATAGAAACACCCCTCCTTCTGCCTGACTGGTGCGATGAGTAAAACACTTTATCAGCCCATGATTTTTTCAGTTTGTCATGTTCTATATCTGATAGGTGGGTCTCTTGTAGGAATGCGATCTGACAATTAATCTTTCTTAATTGGTTGAGGATTTTCTTCCTCTTTATGGGGCTATGAAGCCCTTTGACATTGTAACTTATGACCTTAAGTGATCCCATGGCTTAAATGGTAAGATGAGAGTTGGATGTGACGTTTGGTAAATGTGTGGGTTTGTGTATGGGTGTGGATGCGCAAGTTTGCTGAGATAAATGAGGGGTAGGAAATGTATTGTGGTAATATGTATTGAGAGGGGAGCCAAATCTATGAATAGAAAGATAACAGGGATATATACATGTATACATGTAGAAAAGAGAGTTACGAATATGGAGCATCGTGCCTATCCAAAACATACAAACGTGTAGTAATAATCTTGTACTCAGAATACTTTAGAGCTAAATGTACAGCTGTATTATCAATATTACTCTGGGATCCCCAGGGAACAATGGGATCTGAACAAATAGAACAGAACAGGGCATGGAAAACAATGAACTCAACCAACATTAGAGTCTGGTCAGTCCTTTGGGACCAGGTCCCCGGCTGCAGGTCAGAACAGGCAGCTGTGCGAGCAAAGTTTGAGGTAGCTCGCCTTTGCTTGGGTGAAAAGCCAAACAGAAGAATTATAGCAAAACGCTCAGGCTCCTGCACACCCTAATCATGTAATGTATGAACATAGCGACATCTTAATACTGACATGGGAATATATTGTATAGAGAGATTATTATTAGAGCTATAAATTCCCTCCTTCTCATGTCTTTATCCCATCTGTAACATATAACAGCTGGTGTGTCACCACCGCCGGTGGTGATATCATAGTAATGTACTCACGTATGCGGATGTGGGGAATTTATACATTTATCAGCTCCGATCAGTGTTCAGTTTCATCGGCGGGGATTACGTTTTTCTTAACTTAATCCAAAGCTTTAGTAGCATCAACGAACTCCTTTTCCACGTTGTTGTGGGAGATGCGAAACTTGGCTGGGTAGAAAAGTCCATAGCGGATTCCCTGCCTCCCCCGTAGCATCCTCCTGACCTCCGTGAAAGCCGCTCTAGCTTTAGCGACATTTGCTGTGTAGTCCGGGAACATGGCGATCGGATTTCCTTTGTATTTGAGTTGTCCTGCACGGTCACAGGCTCTCCTCAGAATGTCCATAACATCTCCCTCATTGTGCAGTCTTGCGATTATTACACGTGGTGTGTCCCCCGGTCTTCTCTGCATTAGGCTGCGGTGTGAGCGCTCCACCCGTACCTCTTTCTCCATCTGCAGCACTTCTTGGATAAGTTTGGAAACAGCTGTGGGAGAGCTTGATCCTGGGTGCTCCGGTACACCAGTAATCCGTATATTCCCTCTCCGCATCCTGCCCTCCAAGTCCTCACAATTTTCTTGTAGATCTTTCATTTGTTTATTGAGGTCTTGCACGGTCTCTTGCACCGACACAACTTCATCGGACCACGTTGACAGCCCCACTTCTACAGTTTTTACGTGGGCCTTCACCTGCTCGATTTCCGTGCATATTGCGGCTGTGTTGTTCACAATCTCAGTTTTCACGGCCTTTATTTCCTTCGTCAGAGAGTCGAATTCCTCTGCCAGGGTACTCTTCGGCTCTTCTCTTATAACAGAGGATATTTCTTTTCTCAGGGATGAGAGAATGTCAGCTTTGACGGATGCAATATCCATGGCGGACCCCTCCGCAGGTGCGGGTGTGGCCTTATCCGGGCTGTGTGAACTCTTTGACGAGGATGTGTTGGGCCTTGTGTTGTGGACGATCCGTCGTACTTATATTTTCGGAGGTTCAATTCAATTCAATTCAATTTTATTTATATAGCGCCAATTACAGTCAAATTGTCTCGAGACGCTTTACAGAACCCATATGCCTGACCCCCAGAGCAAGCCAAAAGGCGACAGTGGCAAGGAAAACACCCTTTTAACAGGGAAAAAAAAACCTCGAGCACAACCCGGCTCTAATGTGGGGGGACCCATCTGCCTGCTGGCCGGGCGGGTTGAGAGGTTCGCCGCCATCCACGCCAATTTCGCCGAGCTTTTGTCACGCTCTAGTTTATTGCAATATATTTTAAGAGTTCTGTTAGTTATTTCAGATAGGAATGTCGTTTAATTATGAAATTATTTAGGATTCTGCAGGAGCCCTCAAGAGAGCGACTTACTCCATTCGTGCCTCGCTAGCGCCCCCTAAAAAGGAAGGTTTTAAGCCTGGTCTTAAAAATAGAGAGGGTGTCCGCCTCCCGAACCCAAACTGGGAGCTGGTTCCACAGGAGAGGCGCCTGATAACTGAAGGCTCTGCCTCCCATTCTACTTTTAGAGATTCTAGGAACAACGAGTAAGCCTGCAGTCTGAGAGCGAAGAGTTCTGCTAGGATAGTATGGTACTAGCAGGTCTTTAAGATATGATGGAGATTGGTTGTTAAGAGCTTTATATGTCAGAAGAAGGATTTTGAATTCTATTCTAGATTTAACAGGAAGCCAATGAAGAGAAACCAATATAGGAGAAATATGATCTCTCTTGCTAACTCCTGTCAGTACTCTGGCTGCAGCATTTTGGATCAGCTGTAGATGTTTCAGAGAGCTATTGGGACAACCTGATAATAAGGAATTACAGTAGTCAAGCCTAGAAGTAACAAATGCATGGACTAGTTTTTCTGCATCACTCTGAGACAGGATGTTCCTGATTTTCACAATATTTCTCAGGTGGAAAAAGGAAGTCCTACAGATTTGTTTTATGTGCGAGTTAAAGGACATGTCCTGGTCAAAGATAACACCGAGGTTCCTCACAGTAGTACTGGAGGCCAATGTAATGCCATCCAGAGTAACTATATGCTTCGAAAGCAATTCTCTAAGATGTTTGGGGCCAAATACAATGACTTCAGTCTTGTCTGAATTTATTAGTAAGAAATTATAGGTCATCCAGGTCTTTATGTCCTTAAGACAATCTTGCAGTCTAGCTAGCTGATTAGTTTCATTTGGCTTCATAGATAAATACAATTGAGTGTCGTCAGCATAACAATGGAAATTAATACAGTGCTTCCTAATAATATTGCCTAAGGGAAGCATGTATAATGTGAACAGTATTGGTCCTAAGACAGAACCCTGAGGAACTCCATGATTAACCCTAGTATGCTCAGAAGAGTAATTGTTGACATGCACAAACTGGAACCTGTCTGATAAGTAGGATTTAAACCAGTCCAGTGCTGTCCCTTTAATGCCAATAGAATGTTCTAGTCGCTGTAATAAAAGTTTGTGGTCGATTGTATCGAATGCTGCACTAAGGTCCAATAAAATAAGTATAGAGACCAGTCCATTATCTGACGCTATGAGAAGGTCATTAGTAACTTTCACCAGAGCTGTTTCTGTGCTATGATGCACTCTGAAGCCTGACTGAAACTCTTCAAACAAGCTATTCCTTTGTAAATGTTCACATAATTGATTTGCAACTGTTCTTTCCAGAATTTTGGAGAGAAATGGGAGGTTGGAAATTGGTCTATAGTTGGCTAAAACATCTGGATCTAGAGTGGGCTTTTTAAGTAAAGGTTTGATTACAGCAACCTTAAAAGCCTGTGGTACATAGCCTGTTACTAGAGAGAGATTAATCAGATCTAACATTGAGGAATTAATTAAAGGTAAAGCCTCCTTGAACAGTCTAGTTGGGATAGGATCTAAAAGACATGTTGATGGTTTGGATGTAGAAACTATTGAAATTAGTTCAGAGAGATGTATGGGAGTGAAAAATTCTAAATATCCATCTGGTCTTACCGCCAATTCTAAAGTATCTGTACTCGATGATACATCTGTGACATTTGCAGGAAGGGCCAGAGTAATTTTTTCTCTAATCGTAATAATTTTATTTGTAAAGAAGCTCATGAAGTTGTTACTGCTCAAAGCTAAAGGAATACAAGGTTCAACAGAGCTCTGACTCTTTGTCAGCCTGGCTACAGTGCTGAAGAGAAACCTGGGGTTGTTCTTGTTTTCCTCTATTAAAGATGAATAATATGTTGTCCTGGCATTATGAAGAGCTTTTTTATAAATTACTAGACTATTTTTCCAAGCTACATAAACTTCCTCTAAATTAGTGGAATACCACTTCCTTTCCAGCTTTCGGGACGCCTGCTTTAAAGTCCGCAGCTGGGAATTATACCAAGGAGCAGGTCCTCTCTGAGATAGAACTTTCTTTTTTACAGGTGCAACACTATCAAGTGTTGTACGCAGTGAGGCTGCAGCATTATTAACAATATAATCCACTTCTGTGGGGGTAAAATTATAATATTTCCCTTCCATTATATCACTAAGTGGTGCTGGACTAAGTAGAGAGGGTATTATTTCCTTAAATTTAGTCACCGAATTGTGAGACAGACATCTACTGTAATGATATTTATTTTTAACTCCTATACAATCTATTGTTGTAAATTGAAATGCTATCATAAAATGATCAGAAAGAAGAGGGTTCCGGGGAAATACTGTTAACTGTTTGATTTCTATGCCATAAGTCAGAACGAGGTCAAGGGTGTGATTAAAACTATGAGTTGGTTTATTTACATGTTGAGAAAACCCAATTGAGTCTAATATTGAATTAAAAGCTGTCGTAAGGCTGTCACTGTCCACGTCAACATGAATGTTGAAATCACCCACAATAATGACTTTATCTGAGCTGAGCACTAAATCAGATAAAGTCTGAGAATTGAGATAAAAACTCAGAGTAAGGAGCAGGAGGACGATATACAACAACAAATAAAACTGGTTTCTGAGCTTTCAAATCTGGATAAGAGAGACTGAGAGTAAGATTTTCAAATGAACTGTAACTAGGTTTAGGTTTCTGGTTCATTTTTAAGCTAGAGAGGTAAATTGCTGCCACTCCTCCTCCTCGGCCTGTGATTCGAGGAATATGACAGTATGACTAGTAGGAGTTGATTCATTTAGACTAACATATTCTTCCTGCTGCAACCAGGTTTCAGTCAAACAGAACAAATCAATCTGGTTATCAGTTATCAAATCATTTACTAAAAGAGATTTAGACGAGAGAGATGTAATATTTAACAGACCACATTTAATTGTCCTGTTTCTTCGCTCAGTTGAAATAGTATTAATTTTAATTAGATTTTTATGGTTACTATGTATTTTGTTTATTTTTGAATTGTTTAATTTATTGAATTTTGGTGGTCGGGGGACAGACACAGTCTCAATAAAGCTAACTGAATTACTGTAGGGTGACAGCTGAGAGACATTATGAGAACTCTTGTTGTGTTTTGCTGTTTTCTTTAATTTGAGCAGCACCCACCAGCCCTCTTCCTTAGTTTTGCCTCATTTGTATAATATCTTGCACATTTTTGTTCAAACTTTTCTAAAATAAATGATTTGATTTTTACCAACTACAACTGTTTATGTTGCTAACCCCCCCCCCCCCCTCTTAAATTAATTGGCATGATTTTATAAATATCTATTTTCAATTTGACATGAAATAGTTTCTTTTAATTCTTGTCAAAAAAAAAAGCCAAATTATATTGACCATGAATTCATGTAAGCAACAAAAAGGTGAAACATCCAAAGAGTGTGAATACTTTCTACAGGCAGTGTATTCAATGTATTGCCTGAAGTTCTCTCTACATGTTGAAGCAAAAAGGCAGCTGAAGTAGTGAAAAAAGGAAAATACTTCTACATATCAGTAGGGAAAGCTAATCTTTGCCCTATCCCCATAGCAGTTTCTAATTCTATGGAGTCAGCAAACAGAATGAGATGTTTCTACCTCAGGCTATTTCTGCATTACTGCAGAGTCAACAGGCACAAGTTAGAAGCACTGACAGTAATATGAATGGCTGTGGTTAGTAATGCTTTAATTGTCCAGTCAGAAACAAACTTTAGGTCAAATTTTTGTTTCATCTTGCATGATCACTGCAGAAACTCTGGAACAGCGCACTAGAAAACCCTGAAGGCACATTTCCATTAACACCTACTCGGCTTGACTCAGCTCGACTCTCCTCTACTCTACTCGACTCGACTCAGTTTAGGTGCTTTTTCATTACATTGAGTACCACCTCATCGTGGGTGGAGTCGTCATAGCATGGCGAGCTGAAAGTCCTGTAACGTCATTTGTGTGTGACACAAACGCCACAAAACAATGGAGGACATGGAGGCAAGATGGTACGCCTGCTGCTCAGTCTGTGGCTTTCTGTCAGATTCAAAGTAACAGAACAGTCACAGAAAGCTGAGGGCGGCGAGTCAAAACACCCAGGAGAACAGGAGAGTTTGTGAGGTGATACAGTAGTATCAAGCCGAAGACCAGAGAACTAGACGATGTATGAGGGTAAGCTAATGCTAGTTCGCTACAGTTATTGTATATCAGTCCCATGTACAACTCTGTAATGACTGCAATTTTTCGTTTTAAAGTTATTTTTTTGGCCTTTTCTCAGCTTTATTTTCATAGGCGCAGTGAGAGAGAGACAGGAAGCAGGGGAGAAGAGTTGGGGGAAGACATGCAGCAAAGGGCCGCAAGTGGGAATCGAACCCGGGCCGCTGCGTCAGGGACCAGCCCCTGTACATGGGTCACCCGCTTAACGCGTTGAGCTAGACGGGCGCCCCTGCAATTTTTCGCTATTAGGTATTAAAATATGTATGCTTTATATGTGTTTCAGATGACTCTCTCACAAGACTTCATGGGATGTACCTGAAGGGATTTACCTGAAGCAGCAACACATGAGCCTGCAGTGGCACAAAGTGTAGAGGAGGAGGAGGGCAGAGATGTACGGGATGCAGCATTTGTCATGCAAAAGTTAAAAGTTATTCTTCTTGTTATAATTATGCTTTTTCAGTCCCCGGACAGCTACTGTTTTGTTGAATGTAATTCTGACAAACTTTTGTACCTTTTGCAGATGTGTCTACACTATTGTTTGTTTTATTTGTGAAGGCTAGCAAGATTAAATGAGAAATTAAACGCCAAAACGTTAAAACAGCTGTTTTAAGAATATTCAAGTTGATAAATCAGTATTGCTTTTGGTGTAATTCTGTCAGCGGAATTATGAACCATAAAATAGTTTGTGTTAAAACCTGTTAAATCCCACTAAACACAAATGCATTATTAGGGAATGAAGATGCTAGTAGCACACAGAGTTGTTTGGTTCAGACGGTTGACTCTTGTCCTACCAGTGTCTTAACAGACAAAATGTGAAGTTATGATACAATCACATAAGTCACAAAATAGTTTATTAGTCAGCAGCAAAATCAAAACTATTTACAATGTTCAAATTATGAAGTGTGGTGAACCTCTCCTACAATGGAGAGCTAAAAGTAAAACTATATACAATTAAATCTCAACTCGCTGGCTGTCCACTGCCTGCACCAGCTGCCCCAGCACACCCAGGAATGCCTGATTGAAGGCAGCATTCTGGGGCATCTTCCTCTGCAAGGCTGCTTCATTCTCTCTTGTCTCACGTGCCTTGCTGAGGAGCAACTGGATGTGCTCATCATCCTGGGCACGGCTCTGCTCCTTCTCAGCCTGCATCTCCGCAAGTACGCTTGGAAGGTACAATTTTCTGTTGCCTCTTTTATACTTGCCTAGACCAAAGACAGAAAAGTGATGTGTTTAGCCACCCATCCTTCCATTTTCAATCTTGATCATGTCTTTGATACTTTTACTTGAGTAAATTTTTGGCACTCTTTACTTTACCCAAAGTACAGAACAGTTACTACCTCCTCCACCACAACTAAAAACAACGTGGTGTGAAACTTCATTTCCTCTTATGCACATTTTGGAGTTGATTCAAGATTCAAGACCATTATTTATCACAGACACAATTATCCATAGTATAATGCGTAGTGAAATGCATTGTGCACCTGTTCCAAAGGAAACAGTAAAAATAAAGAATAAAAACACATAAGAAATATGGATGTGTGTATGTATGTATGTATGTATGTATATATATATATATATATATATATGTGTGTGTGTGTAATATATATATATGAATACATACATATATATACAGATAGAATGAGTAAAATAAATATATAAATCAAAGTGAAAAAACAGCTGCATTTTCTTATTTCTATGTATTCTTTCATTTAGTCATTCAGTTTCACAGTTACCTAGTGACTATAAGAAGAATGGTTGCACATTAGTATCTGCAACAGAAAGTAAATTAATTAGAGTGACTTACTTGTTAAGTTTTGTATTCTTTTGTCCGCCACCAAAGACAGAAAAGTCTCGACATCTTCATTCCCCCACGGTAGAGGTCTGGTTGCCATATTCAAATTTTGAAGAACAGAGAGTTCTATAAAGAACAATGCATACTGTCGCTATTGACAGTTTCTTTTTTTTTTAAATGCCAGGTTTGGTTTTCATGCAGGAGTCGCTCGCGTGTGTCATCACTCCCAGTCCAATCAGTGGCCTGCACTCTGTAGACGTCACATTATGGGCTCAACTCAGCTTGCTTGGAACCCCAGCCGGGTAGGTACTAAAAATAGTACCTGGTACAAGGTTCTAGTCCTAATGGAAAACCTCACAAACCGAGGCGAGTCGAGTCGAGCTGAGTAGGTCCGAATGGAAAAACGCCATTACTGTAATGTGTGAAAATTTTTGTCTCACCTTTAACACCACATTATTTCACTAGCTAGGACCACACCATCAATTTGATGCTTAATTGTTTATTGAATGCTAATGAGCATTATGTTGGTGATGACTAAGCTGAGCTGTTGCAGTATGCTTAGTGAGGCATAAGCAGCAGCTCCTGGGCAGATGGAACACCAAAAAAGCCTCCCATAAGAATTAAATGAAGAGTGTGCGTAACATAGGTCTTGAGGGTTGGAGAGATGGTAAGAAGCTAATACACAGAAACCCGTGGCCTTCATTACTTGGTACGGAAGCCCTTAGGCTGGAAGCTGTGCCAATACATAAGGAGTTGCCAGAGAATAGGCTGAGGGAGATTCCAGATACTGTCAGGACTTGCTCAAAGTGAAAGAAGAATCAGTATAAAGTTGCAACTTGGCCAGTCTGTATAACAAACAGAGAGTTTGAAGGGGAAGCATTCTAAGATTTTCGGGTTTGTATAGTGTGTACTGGTTATTCGTAGAGGGCTTAGTTACTGAATCGCCCACTTGATTGGTTTGACTTCGTTTGAGTGAATAGAACAGGCAGTCATCAGATGAAGGAAGGTCAGATACACAGGATAGGGAAGTGGTACAGTAGGATGGCTTGTGGATTGAGCTCAACTTGTCAGTCAACATTGCAACGAACTTAGTGAATGTGAGATGGACCAGTGGCTTGGTCAAACATCAGCAGTAATGCAAACATTCTACCAGTCTGTCGTGGTGAGGAGGCAGCTGAGCTAGAAGGAGAAGCTCTGAATTTACCAGTCTACATTTGTCACTGAGTGGGTCATAGGCTTAAATGCACAACAACAAAACACAGCAGACTTTAAATTCAATGACAATATATTTTTATATCTATTAGATTATATATTATATTATTTCATAATTTTTAGTCAGATTTGAGACATCTAATAGTGCAGATTCAATTTTGTGTACCAGCACACAGCCACAAAATGAATTTTGTTGAAATTGGTTGTCAACTACATATTAACATTAAGAATGAAGACTGTTATCCTTTATCGTATTTCTTTTTCTGTTGCTGCTAGAGTGCAGCCTTTCACTTTCTGAGATGGATGAAAGCAGCCCAGTTTTGTATTGGGCATACTCTGCCTAACTTTCTGAGGCTATGTTTGGTGAAGCTATCTAAGGCAGAGCCATGTCTCTAAGCATCTAGAGGACAGATGTTGGGGAACTGTCAGTACTTAATTAAGACAGCTTAGCTGGACTTTCAGAAGCCAACCCCTTTCTGTTAGATCCACATCATACTAGTATTTGTTGTCTTTTTGTGGTAACTATGTCTGCAATAAACTCACAGACAGATCTGTGAACAGTTGCAAATTTGAAACTCTGAGAATGTGTTGGACAAACACTGTAAAAAGTGCTGAAGGAAAAATAAAACATAAAAAAAAATGTTTGCAGAGATTAGATTTTTTTAGCCTATCAAAACCTAATGCAATCATTTAAAAGCATAGTTTTAAACTTGCATCAGAATTATAATATAATCAGATCGTATGAGAATATAAACCTTTGGCCATATCTTCTTTTACTTCTGACAATGCCTTTTTAACCTGTGATATATTTTTACTTTTTCTTAAGTAAATGATAATAATAATCATACTCCACTTCTGGTTATACAAACTACTTCAAGTTCAACTTTAAGTACTCCTGAATATACTGTTTCTGATGGTCATATAACAAACAAAAAGAAAATGGTTCTGTCAGCAACAAGCCTCCCTGCAGAAATGGGAGCAGTTGAGAGGATTAAGAGGGGATAGTGAAAGCGCTTAGCACAAATGTCTTCCTTTCAGCTTTCAAATTGTTGTGACACAGTTAAACTGCACAATTACAACAACAAGAAATTTGTGAGACACTCACAATGCCTCAAAATGTAATGGTTTTGCAGCATTTTTAAGACAAAGTCAGATTTTTACTTATGTGAAAAAGTAAGTGTTAGGATGGCCGTTTCGCGGTTGGATAAGAGAGGAGGCTTGAGGCGAGATCAGATGCAGGTCAACCTGGCATTTATTCATCAGTATAGCAGTAAAAAATACACAAACAGCAGAAGGTGGCAACTGGCATGTTGTGTTCCCCTCTCTCTCAACTGCCAGTCTTTTATAGGCCTCTCCCTAATCACCCCCTCAGGCCTACCAACATAAGGGTTAATCAAAAATAATCAAACACAGGAATTTCATAAAAAATATAATGTATTTAATTTTAACTGTAACAACGAACATTAAAACTACATATCCGTTTACTAAAAGTAACTATTAACATCCTCATCTAGCAGTGTATTTATTTCATCAACCGACGAGATTTATTCTCTCCCTCTCCTCACCTATGCTTGGTTCCTCCCAGAACCTTTAAAAAGATGTTCCAGCCCAAGGGGACTCTTTTGGCTGCAACACCTGTGGTGACAACAGAGAGGTGAGTGATAACACACTTTTCACTTGATACCTTCTAAAAACAATGTTCCAGATCCATTTCAAACCGGCATCCAGTTTAAGTCAATCACTTAACCATTATACTAAATTATTATTTGCTTTGCTGCAGGCCTCTCCAGGATTTTCACCCAATGATACTGAGAGAAGCACATGGCAGCACATGCCAGCATCAAAACCGCACTCAATAAATCAGTAAAACAGTCATTGTCTTGTGTTTCATGTTGTGAGTATGAACTCCATACTGGTAATGAAGTTGACCTTCATTACAGTAAGTATATCCCATTTCCAAATGGCTGGAGGGTGGCTGGAGCATGGATCAAAGACTAGGCAATTGAGAGCAGATGAGCTAGGGGAGGGACAACCCAGCAGCTGGGAAGCATGGAAACTGGGGACCTCGTTGGAACAGCATGGCAATGACAGTAAAGAGGAAACTGAAAATCTAGGGGAAAAAACAGGGAGTGGAGAGAGTGGGGAAGCCAGAAACTTGGTTAGATGGCACAATGGCAAGGCGGATTGGCAGGGCTCCTTAAGAGAGCTGGACAGCTAGTCAGGGCCAAGGAGACAGCTGTCAACTGAGGAACTGGCTTGGTATTGCCTCAACAGTGGAAGCAACTTGCTGTTGAATGACTGTGGAATGAGCACAGGACATTGACTGACCCTGGACATGGCTCAGGAACTAGTGATGCATCAGCTGACCCAAGAACAGGAGAGGCATTAGATGACTAAGGAACAGACCCAGGAAGAGATGAAGTATCTGCAAAGATGTGACCTGACTCAGAAGATGACTCAGGAACAGACGTTTCTGTTTCTAGGTTGGCCATCTAGAAACAGAAGAGGTGTTGACATGTAAACAGTAGTGACTTCAACCAAATCATCAGCAGGACAGACATTGGCATACCCAGGACCTCAACGGACAGGGGTCGACCCAGGAACAGACTCAGGAACAGGAGGGATGCCATTCAACTCAGGAAGAAATTTGCTGTTAAGTCAGGCCAGGGGCTGGACAGACGTTGACTGGGGCAAGAGCTCCATGGTGCTCAGCAGCTAAGAGGAATGATGTTAATCGTAACCATGCTTCCTTTTGGAGGGCTTCCCTGAGGGTAGCTCAAGGAAGGCTCAAGAAGGGAACTGACAGATTTCTTGCTAGGCAACAGATCAACCGGCTGGAGGCTAGGGTTGAATATATTCACAGGAACCGGGAATCGGGAAAAATTTGAGCCTATTACCAGGAACTGGGAACCATGAATTTCCCGACTTTCATAACAGCATAAAATTTGTTGGAAAATTGCATGAATTATGGGGTCAGCTGCGCACATGGCCTTCATGGAGTCATAAAGAATGAGTAAAGACTGACGAACAAGTACTCATAGTTAAATCAATTTCTTTATTCAAAACTTATCTTAATTTTGCATTTGCAGAACACAAGTTACACAACAGAAAGTGGTGGAAAAGCAGGCACTTTAGGAAAAGTTAGAACTTCAGTAAAACTTGTCTTTGGTCTATTTAGTTACAACGTATACTATACTACCTACAAAACACAATGGTGCAAAGATTTTACCTAGTTCTTTGTCTTGTTTTACCTTGTCTGGAAGTAGTTCTTGAGGAATACAAGATTGTTCAAAGCCTTATCCCCAAGCCTTGATTTGACATTGGTCACAAAATTTCCAGCAGACGAGAGCCTTCGCTCTGATTCAACTGAGGTTGGATGTGCAGCAGTGCCTGGTATAGGAATTCCAAATTGGGAGTGTGTGGTTGTGAGGTTGATGCTTTGGGCTCCTTGCTTGATCGCTTTATGTCCACAACTTCATATGCTTCACAGGCCCTCCTGTTGAGCCACCTGTCATCAACAAGATCTTAGAACATTTCTTGCACTTAGCTTTATCCCCACCTTGGCAAATGAAGTAGGCCCAAGCAGGTGACGCATTCTGTCGAGGAGCCATTTCTTACAAGGTTGGCCAGATGTATACGGGATGTCACAGGGTGTCTATTTGCAACTTATCGCAAGTGATTCGTTTTATCAATTGAATGTAATAGTGACACATTGATGCTACTTCAAGTTCAGACATAGAATCTAACAATTTCAGAATCAGGAAGCAACTTACAGGACATTCCTGGGAAAGTGTTTGATCTTGTCTCCATTTTTGGTACTTTTGTACACACAGCACTTGCAAAATGAAACAAGCATGTTCCCATTTTTTTCCCTCTTTCCCATTCCCAGATACTGAGATTCCAATTTAGATATGGGAACCGGGAATTCCTGGTTTCGGGATTAAACCCTACTGGAGGCTAGTAGCCTAGGTACCCTGGAACAGACGAGTCTGTTGGATGATGTGGTGTTGAAAGAAAATGTGTATTGTAAGAAAACAAGGATACATTGTTAAATGCCAATTTGGGTTTAAGGTTTAGTGTTGTTACTCATAACCACCACAAGAGGGCGGTAAGGCACCCGGGACTGCACTGAGTGGGACAATGTAGCCGAACAAGAGAACGAGAAGCTGTGTGAAGACCGCATGAGACGGGTGTTAATAAACAAAGCCACTGTTTGTTAACTTGTTTCTATTCTACATCGTTTTTCACCTTTGAGACAACTTCCACTATATCTGTTATAAACACAACAGATTTTGGCAATGAGGATGGGATTGCACCAGAGGTTGAAAAGAGTTATTTTTAGCTGGAAGCTATGAACTCCGTCAAGACGAGACAAAGAACAGTCGAAATGGCGGTGGCGGCAGCATTCGGGAGAAGTGAGGATTTTCACTTCGACAAGAGCGAAAACGGATTTGACGCCTATTTGGAAAGGTCCTTCATGGCAAATAGGCTGACTTATGGAGATGAAAAGTCAAAAGCTGTGTTCCTCACGATAGTGGGCAAGAAAAACCACATATTGCTCATGGACTTATGTGCGCTACGGAGACCTTCCGAGAAAAAAACGTTGGAGTTAATCAACCTGCTACATGCACATTTTGTGCCAAAAATGAACTTTATTGCAGAAAGATACAAGTTTAATTCCAGAAACCAGTGAGAGGAGACGAGTTGTGAGTACATGGCTAGTTTAAGGAAGCTAGCTTCGACATGCAAGTTTGGGATATTTCTAGATGACGCTCTCAGAGAAAGAGTTGTGTGCGGGGTCAAAAGTGCAGAACTCTGTGATCGAATGCTAAATGCTGCTCACACTAAAAACTTGAGGAGCTTATGATATGGGACTGGCACATGACGTGACAAAACAGAATGCACAGCAGTTGTCACACAAAGACGTTCAAGACTAACGCCATCACAAAAACAGCCACGCTGAAAAAGGAGATAAGTGCAAAGCCATGTTACAGATGTTCAGGAAGTGGACATAAACCAGAAGAAGGTCATTTCAAGTATGTGGAATGCTGGATGTGTAAAAAGAAAGGACATATCACCAAGGCATGCCATTCCCGACCGCCAGGAAGGATTGACAAGCAGACCAAATGGACCAAACATCTGGATGCAACAGCTTCAACGCCAAGGGCCCCTAGTGACCAGAGTCAAGTTCGCCAAATACCAGTGGAGGGAAACAGTTCTTCTGGTGTTCCACAGGAGAACGTCATTCACTGTAGCCAAAGTCAGAAGCCTAGCCTCTGCAGACCAAGCAACCCAAGGCAGGGACAGCAAAGGGTCACTCAGCACCGAGCTTTGTCACAGAGTATCGGGCAGGTAACATTGAAGATGTTGAACTGTATTCACTAGAGACTGGAAGAGAGGACACTGGTTCTGAAAGTGATGTACTGATTGAAAGGCCTTACTATGTGTATGTAAGGGTGAATGACAAACATCTAAAAATGAAAGTAGACGCAGGGGCAGCTGTGTCTGTGATCTCAGATAAACTGTACAAATGAAGGTTTAGGAAGATAAAACTAATTCCTACAAATTGTGCGTTAAAAACCTACAGCAAGCACTCAGTGGGTGTGAAACCGAGCATCTCTGTAAATGTGAAAAATAATGGAATCAGTCACACACTTAACTTGCTGGTTGTACAAGGTAATGGTCCAGCATTACTGGGAAGAGACTGGATCAGGAGACTAAAACTGGAGTGGTCCTATGTAAACAGAGCAGTACCTGAAAGTGTTGAGGAGTTATGTGACAAATATCCAGAAGTGTTTCAACCCAGGGCTGCACAGTGGTGTAGTGGTTAGCACTTTCGCCTTGCAGCGAGAAGATCCCTGGTTCGCGTCCCGGCTGTCCCGGGATCTTTCTGCATGGAGTTTGCATGTTCTCCCTGTGCATGCGTGGGTTTTCTCCGGGTACTCCGGCTTCCTCCCACAGTCCAAAAATATGCTGAGGTTAATTGATCATTCTAAATTGCCCGTAGGTGTGAATGTGAGAGTGATTGTTTGTCTTTGTATGTAGCCCTGCGACAGACTGGCGACCTGTCTAGGGTGTCCCCTGCCTTCACCCGAGTCAGCTGGGATAGGCTCCAGCCCTCCCGCGACCCTAGTGAGGATTAAGCGGTGTATAGATAATGGATGGATGTTTCAACCCAGCATGGGAAAGGTGAAAGGGTTTACAGCTAAACTCCATGTAGCATCAGGTGCTCGTTCTGTGCCTTATGCACTTCGGGAGGCTGTAGAAGCCCAGCTGAACAAAAAGGGGGGGGGGCATTACACATGTTAACTATAGTGAATGGGCAGCTCCAACTGTAAATATTCCAAAGATGGACCAGACTGTAAGGATATGTGGGGATTATAAAGTGTCTATCAACCCATGGGTGGAGGTAGATCAGTACCCCATTCCAAAACCACAGGACCTATTCACAAAACTTGCAGGAGATGAGGAATTCACCAATCTTGATTTGCCACAAGCCTATGAAGAAGCAGAGTTAGAAGAGAGCTCCAAGCAATACTTGACCATTAATACACACAAGGGGGTTTATCAAGTAAACAGACTCCCCTATGGTGTAGCAAGCGCAATATTTCAGAAACTAATGGATCAAGTTCTTCAGGGCCTTGATGGTGTCATTTGTTACTTAGATGATATTCTAATCACCAGGCAGGACACAGAAATGCACATGAAAAACCAGGAGCAGGTGCTTAAAAGACTGAAAACTCATAACCTATGGGTTAACAAAGAAATGTGTGACTTTTTCCAGCACAGTGTGTCATATTTGGGACATGTCATTGATGCTGAGGGAATACACCCCATGCAAGAAAAATGTGAGACTATTGCTAAAGCAGCAGTTCCTACTAATGTGACTCAACTTAAGTCATTTCTCTCATTGTTGAGTTACTATGGAAAGTTTATACCTAATCTTTCTACCCTGATAGCACCTATGACTGGTTTGCTACAAAAAGATGCTAAGTGGGAGTGGTCTGTATCATGCCAGAAAGCATTTGAGGAAGCTAAAAAGCAGCTTATCTCTAACAGAGTTCTTGTCCACTACAACCCAGGGCTACCACTCATTTTAGCATGTGATGCTTCACCAATGGGGGTAGGAGCAGTGATATCACACAAGATGCCTGATGGTAATGAGAAACCAATAGCTTTTGCCTCTAGGATGCTAACAAAAGCCGAAAAAACTATTCTCAGATAGAAAAGGAGGCGTTAGGCCTGGTTTTTGCGGTGAAGTTTCACAAGTATTTGTTTGGTTGTAAGTTTATGCTAGTAACTGACCACAAACCACTACTGAAAATCTTAGGTCCTAAAACAGGTGTACCTCCCTTAGCAGTAGCTAGGATGCAAAGATGGTCTCTCATCTTAGCAGCATATACATACGAGATCCAGTACACACCCTCTGGACAGCATGGAAATGCAGATGCATTGTCCAGACTGCCTGTAACAACTGACAGTTTTCCAAAACCCAATCCAGTGTTTAGGGTGTCCTATTTGGACAGTTTGCCTGTCACGGAAAACGTTATATACACAAGAAATAGAGAGAGACCCTGTGCTCACAAAAGTAAAACAGTACATTTTGTCAGGATGGCCAAAGTATGTACCAGAGGAAGTGCTACAACCAGATGTAAAACAAAAGTTCGAGCTCACATTGGAAGATGATTGTCTTCTCTAGGGTTTCAGGGTGGTCATACCAGAAAAGCTACAAGGCAAGCTCTTATCAGAGTTACATGACAGTCACTGGGGTATGGTGAAAATGAAGGCTCACTCCAGAAGCTAGTTTTGGTGGCCAATACTTGATGAGGACATAGAAAGTGAGGTAAATCTGTATGACATATGTAAGCAGCAATGCAGCATGCCAGCTACAGCACCTGTTCACACATGGAAATGGGCTACGGGTCCATGGGAAAGAATACATCTGGATTTTGCAGAGGTTAATAAGCAAATGTTTCTAGTTGTTATGGATGCATATGCTCACTGGTCTGAGATAGTACATATGCCGAACACAATAGCCAGTAAAGCTACTGAAGTTCTGAGAAACTTATTTGCCTGATATGGGTTGCCAAAAGAAGTAGTCACAGACAATGGACCTCAGTTTACTTCAGCTGACTTTGAGACATTTCTTTGGCTGAATGTAGTTAACCACATTAAAACTCCAGCATATCACCCAGCCTCAAATGGCTTGGCTGAACGTCTGGTTCAAAACTTTAAAAAGTCTTTAGCAAAGAACAGAGCAGCGGGTGGCATGTCATTTCAGCATTGTATTGCTAATTTCTTGATAAATTACAGAAACATACCACACTCTACAACCAAGAAAACTCCAGCAGAGTTGTTTTTGAAGAGGCAGGTCTGCACTAGGTTATCCCTAGTTAAACCAGAGGTATCACAGGTTTTCCAGCCAAGGGATTTTTCTAAACAGTCAGATAAAAACAAGAAACTCAGGTCTTTCTCTGTAGATCAAACTGTGCTCGTAAAGAACTACAGGGGAGGAGAGAAGTGGCTGGATGGTGTGATTACAGATGTCTTGGGTCCTGTTACATATTTACTGAATGTACAAGGGACATGTGTAAAAAGACATGTAAACCAAAAGTTGGATGCAAAAAGAAAGAAGGCGACTACTGAACGGACTGTGACAAACACTGAGGGAAACTGGGATGGTTATGATCATCCAGAGGATAATGCACAGAACACTGACGCAGTAGCTGATGTGGATGAACAGACACTGCAGGACTCTCAGAGCTCAGAAGAACCTGACAGAGCTCTGGAAAATCCTGCAAGCTCCAAACGCTCAGAGCGCCCAAAGCGAAATGTGCGCCCACTTCAACACTTGGACTTATAATGAAATCTCTGAAAGAGACAATTCAGGTGTTCTGGAATGTATGTGATTTCTACGCAATTGTTAATGGCACACAAATTGTATGTGGAAAACTTGTAAGTGTTCAGACATTGGGAGTTTAGAGGTTGCAAGATGTTATGTCTCTTTTTGACAAGTATTTTGTTTTGAAGAGAACATAAAACAATAAGAAAATTGTTAGTTTGAAGCTATAGGGGAGTATATGGTGTATTTTGTAATACTGATTTATGAGATTTCATAACCTGGTTGCACCAACACTGAAAACTTCCATTTGCTCATGTTTTAACTGAACGAAGGAGATGTAATTGTATTAGTGTGTAACTACACTTGCCTATCAGTTTTTGAATGTTTATTACTAACAGATTTTACTGATTTAAAAAAATGCCAAAACTGGCCTGCCACATTAGTACAACTCTTTGCATGCTTATCTACCATGAACCTCTCTGGTCAGCTGTCTTCTTAAACCTACTTTACAAGTCCTAAACTCACTAAATCTGGTGAACTGGCATTTAGCCACATTACTCCCAGACTGTTGACTTGATGTTTCCCTCAACAGCATGCCTGTTTAAAAGTCAGTGTTTTGATAATGACACTTCAGTACACTATCTGACTGTACTGAATGATAATGATCAGCCAAGATTTTTTTTTAGCCCCGACTGAAACGATGGTCTTATTTGTTTACTATGAATATTATTTTTGTAAAGCTTCAGCATTCATGTTACAACGTATGACATATTTAAATTAACATTATTCCGTGTCAGTGCTGGTAATGTTATTTAATGTCTACTGTTGCACGAAGAGAGAGTAACGAAATTTCGATCCTTGGTATGTCATGTACATATTGAAGAATTGACAATAAAGCTGACTTTGACTTTGATAATGAATCTTCTCTTACTGCCTTGATTCTTATCCTCTTCAGTGTGTTTGTCTTCCTTGCTCTGACTTGCTCCTCCTTTTCCTCCCTCACTATAACACTCATTACTGCTCGCTGCCCTCCTACACATCACTTGCCACCCAGTGTGTTGTTTAAGCACAAGGAGGATGGAAGTATAAGGACGCAATGGGTCAGCAAACAATTTGCTTTACTTCCCACTACAAACCTCAATATTTTAGCAGCAGAGTATATACTACAATTCTCATGTTGTTGCAGACTAAAAATAAAACAAAAAACAGTAGTCTCACAAACAAAAAAGTTTGAAGGTTTCTGTTTTCCTGCAGTAACAATGCTGTAGAACTGCAGTTTAGCTAACGCTGGACAGAGCAATCCTTGAACACAGCCAGATCATTATTACTGCCTGATCTAATCAGAACAAATCCACACATAGTAAATACACAGAGGTGCACAAAACAAAACGTGAAATCAGCACAAAAACATAAAAGTATAACACAATGCATAAAACACTTCAGGATTATGCATCTATACAAATGATATGCCTCGCTGACACCACTAAAACGATTAAACTGACTGACATGATTTTTGTTCACTCATTATTCATCATTTCTCTAGCTCCTTATCATTCTCATGTGTTCAGCTTTAACCACACACTGTTACAGACAACTGACAAACAAATCTCTTTTAAATCAGAACCTTTATAGGATGACAGACTGACAGTCCCTGTTACACTAAAGTGAGAAAAATCCATTTGGTCTATGTATGTTAATGTGGTAGATTAAAACAAACTGTTGACAAAGTCACTAATGAAAAAGCATCTTTAAAAACCTAATGCTAACCATGTATCCTAAAATATTACTAATATCCCCCATTGTACAGAAAGCCTGGAAAATTCCAACAAGCACAGAAGATCAGAGTAACAGGCAAGAAATGTGGGTGAGTTTGTTACTTCCCCTTTAAATAAGTTGAGCTAAACTGTTGGCTTCCTCAACCTGACTGGTCCCATTTTAGGTTCTCACTCCAGTTTCAGACCTCAGTGTTAAACATGTTGATTGCAACACATTACTGATAGAAATGATGACTAAAACAATTTTTCTTGAAGTTGCATTTAGAACGTGGGCTGTATGACTGAATAAACATTAAGACGTCAAGCTCAGCGAATCCTTCCAAAATATGCGACCAGATGAAGTAGGAGATAAGGGATTGGAGGAAAACAACTACCCCCCACCACTACCACCACCACCACCACACACACACATACACACAGGCACACACACAGGCACAGGCATACGATATACTCATGATAGGTGATTTGGCAAGATGAAGGCTTATCATCCAAAAACAAATTTCATCCAAAGTGCCAATATTTTGCTCTGGGTAAAATATTTACAGTTAGTTTATTACAAATAGGCGGAGGAGTTCTCATTAATTTTACAGTCATAATGTTTCGATCACTGAAACAGATAAAAAATTTTGAGCAGGGAGCATTTGATAATTTAGAATTCAGGAGTAAAACTCACCATCCACCATGTCTTGGCCGTGACATCATAGCACAGTTGCCACTTCACGGAGCTGTCTGCCTCACCACATCTTCCTGATGTAGCTGACATTGCCATAAAAACAGAATGGAGTGTCTGAAGTGTCAAATCATGGCGTTGAAGAAAAAATAAAATTTGTTGAATACCAGAGTGATGAGGGGGCTTTAGCTGTGCACTGAAAGCTTTTATCACTGTTTTCCAGCCTGTTCTAGGTTGATGTCCTGTGTGAGTTCAGTTCCAGTCTCTGTAGATCCCAGTTGTAGTTTGACTCCGGCTCCTTACATAAAGAGGAAGTTGAAGTGCTATGAGATGACATACACTGTAAACCGGTGCTATGAATAAAATTGAATTGAACTGAATTCTATAGAGGTGCATCCAAAGCGAGCAGCTGGCAAAGTAATGACAAAGAACTCCACTCTCTATAAAACCAAGGGCTCTCACTTCTGTTATTTAAATAAAAAATTTAAGCTTTATCTGAAACCTTGTGCTCTTCAAATGTTCTCCTTGTTCAACACATCAAGTGAGTCTAAGAAATTCATTAAACTATTGATTCAGGGGAGTTTTAAACATAGCCTAAACAACCTGCAAACATACCTTTGAACTATAAAGTCATTCTGTCAGATCCAGCACCATTTCTCCTCTCAGTCCTGCTGGGCTCTCACTGAAATAAAACACTACCAGGCAGAGACTTTCCCTCCACCATGTGTTCTAGTTCCAGTTGTCAACTTCTAGTAATTCTGTCCTCATAAATAACTGAGCTGCTTACCTGCCACGTTTGACTCTGGTATTCCTGTCTCCTACAGCCTCAAGTAAAGCCTCCATATACTTTTTGCCATAATCAATTCATTTAGCAGGTAAAATTGAAAAGAAAAGATGAATCTATTTAAATTCAAGAAAAACTCTGCACGATGTGGTGTTTTCTGTGATCATCCCCTCACATATCCCTGGGCAGCACTTTCAGTTTAGTATGAAATGGACATTAATTCTTGGTGAGTCCTGAATAGATTCCAATGTTGTACCTCCAGCTTCTCTCCACACCTGTCCAAGTTCAGCAGTGTCTTTATAGAGATACAGTCCAATCACGTTCCAGTCCGTCTGAAAATTTTCAAGTGGAAAAAAGCAGCAGCCACCAACAAAGCTCACAAGCCAACCACCCCCTTTCTTTATTCCACAGAGTGGGCTGTCACTTTGAAGAGGCGGATTAGGAACTGCTTGACACACATGGGCACACACATACATATCAAATGCATTTCAACAGCTGTCAAAACACAAACATTCACAACATGAGCATGGTAGTTCAAAATTATTATATATGGATAAAAAACAAAAAGGTGACAGCTGTTTGTGTCATGACAAGGTCTGTATGTTTGTCTGTCTGCTGTGACTCAGTCTGACCTTTCTCTGTCTCTCACTCACTTATTCTCCCTCTTTCTATCTTCCTGACACCCTCCGAGTAAAAAAAGGTTGTACAGTGAACTTCAAATGTTTCTGTGACTCTTAAGAGATTTTTTAAAAATCCTTCATGGATCATGGATGGAACAGTCCTTTCAAGAAAGCATGAGATATTTCAAAGTCCTAACATTTTATTAACATCTCCCTTGTTACAGAGGGTAATGTTCAGACTATATCAGAATCCAATTTTAAATATCCAAGTGAGCAGCAAATCTTTTATTACCTCGGAAGGGTCAAGTATTAGTTGTATTTTGGGAGAAATAAAGCTTATTATTCTTTTCAATATGAACTGAAAAGATGGATATTAATCGCATGTCTGTGTATAAAGTACAGAACATGGTTGGCCTGCCAGGCTTGGCATTACATAAAGATTGAAAGGAGAAGGATGCAGCTTTAGAGTTCAGAAATAAGCTGTACTAACAGTGAAGCTATGCTGGAAAAATTCCTCACTAAATAACGGTTTCCATCTGCTCATTCTGTGCTGTGTCTCCTCTGCACTGAATCCTTTTGTTAAGCAAAGGTAATTGTCTCCTGGCTCCAGATTTTTACACTGTGGGTTAATATAAATTTTCTCATCAAACTCACACATGGAAAGCCAATAAGTATACTAGCCTACTTGCTATTTAGTAGCTTTCCCTTGGCTAGTGACTTCAACTCAAGTTGGGCTTGTTATAGCATTAAATCACATGTAAACTGAAAAAAAGACAGATTTGCTCAAGAAAATTTAATAAGTGAAACTCAACTTATATCATTCAACCTGTTTTAACTGAGAAATACAATTGGTAGAGATCTCTTTGATATTTGACATAAATACAACAATTAACAATAAAAATAAAAGGTCTAAGGTACGAAGAAACAATAACAATAAAAAATATAAACATATTTTAGAAACATATCCTGCCAAAGGTTTGATTCTCCTGATAGTTTTCATCCATCTAGTGGTATGACCAGGATGCTGGGCCTCTGAATACTATGTTCAGAATCCACCAATCACATTTAATCTCATATTAAAATAATCGTATTAACCTGCATTCAGTTAAAGTGACCTTGACTGACACCAGTTAAGCTGTTTCTTTAGCCTTGTCCTGACGACTTCTTGACTGTCTCCTAAAGGAAAAAATAAGGATCAGACAAGTGGAAAGCTGGAACATGCAGGTAGTGTGGTAGTGCCACAAACTGGAGTTCCTCGAATAGCCACTTGAGGCTGGTTACACAAGCAAGCCAATCCCCAGTCACCAAACACCATACCCATTGTAGGTATGGTTCTGGAAGCATCATGCTTTGGGGCTACTTTTTTGTTGGACCTAGTCCTTTATTTAGAGTTCAGTTAGGTGGAGAGAATTATAAATAGCTCCATATACCAGTCAATTAATTCCATAAAAATCCTCAGATATCGGCTTGAGCACTAACAATGAAATTCCCCTCGCAATCTTCCTCTCTAACCTCTGACAAAATGGCAAAAAGCTGAGCTTTTCTACTTTGTTGACTCGTCATTCTCCTTCTCTGCCAAACCTATGAATTCCCATCACATTCCCAACCGTGACCAAAAGGGGACCCCTGCTGTACAGATACACTTTTTTTATCTGAGAACCTCAAAGCTGGTCTTCTAGCGCTACATGAAACTGGACATGTGTACTGAGCAGAGGCAGATCCCACAATCCCATGCCCGATCTCGTTTTGGTCATATCTTCTGTCCAGACGAGTCTGTGAATCCAGAGGGGATCCAGTGTGTGGAGGTACTGTTAGTGTTTTCACTCTGTGGGAGGAGTTGGGGTTGAGAGGGAGGGAGAGGGAAAGTGACGTAGTAGTTCCTGAAGCCGTGCTAGGAGGATGGGTGTATTGTACAATGTAGAGCTGGTCAGTTGTGTACTATGGTGCAAAGATGGCGGCAGTGAGTTACTCTTCTTGTTTTATCCCCTCAGGTCCATAACATACATTGAAATCAACAAAGAAATGATTTCACCTAAGGAAGATAAACATTCTGTAGTGGCCCAACGAGAGTCCAGACCTGAACCCAATTGGAAACCTGTGGGGTGATCTGAAAAGGGTTGTGCATAGCGGATGCCCACACAATATGACAGATCTGAAACATCTTCAAAATGTTTATTGCTCTTTTATGTATTGCTGGTTGCTGGTTTGTTCTCCATCTGCCATCCTGCTCTATCCTGCCTTAATATGACAAATGCGAATTGACACTGTATGAATAAAACTGCATAGAACTGAAAACTGAAAACTGAAAAGAATTGTCTTCATAATATGTAGATTTTGCAACCACATTTTTGTAAATTTTCAATTTTTTTCTCAACCCTGCCTCTAGAAATTACATTTCTATACAAGCTATTTTCTCAGTCAAATTTAAATACAATGTAATGAACGGCTGGATTTGGAGTGAATCGATGCAGTGCCATATATTGCAACTGCATTCGAGGTTGTGGTTGGGGTGGATGGTGGGCATACACAGTGACTGTCACTCCAGAGAAGAGGATTTACATACAGAATGAGGATGGGTTTATTCAAACAAAAGAAGAAATAAAGATCATGGAAAGATTGTGGTTTTGGTTACATATAAACACACACACTGTGTCACAGTTGACTTGACTAATTTTTATAGAAGCAGACTATCATCTTTCCCTAACATAACCAAGTGCAAATGCTAATGCTACACTCTAAGCTTTAGCATAAAAAGGTTTTAAAATGTTGCAGTCACTAGGTTAAATTTACTTCTTACACAAAAAATATAATTCAGACACAATTGTTTTTAGAGTGTATTTGCTGTCTTAGTTGTGTTTAAAGCTATGTAAACACATGGATGCTTGCTTTGCAGTTCTTAGTAAATCAACCATTTTACAGTGCATGGTACCTTCCGCGGAGATCACTTGTATAGAGGACCAGTGGTTTTTAAGGGTGTGGTCGGGTTAGTGTCTATGTCAGCCCATAGAACTAGAGCCTTACAGCTGAAGGTTTGAGGTCTGTGGGTCTGACCAACCACAGCCCACTGCAGAGAAGGTCAAGACTCCTCCACCAAATGTCACATTGCTGTTTTAAGCTTAACTTTAACTAGCATTATTTAAGGCAGAATTGCTCTTCATTGTTCTTTGCATGCGATTTTCACAGTATGCAGTACATACTGTTGCGAGACAGAATTTAAACTTATGGGTTTAGCAATGTGAAACAGCCCACCTCCCACCACACACATGCATATAAATTAAAAACACAGTCTTGTAATTAGGAATCAGTCAATTCAAGGCTCCCACCCCCTCACTTAATTAGACTTATTAACCTCCCTCAGAGATGTAAACATTCAGCCAATCAGGTCTAAACACTGCAGTGTTGGTCCAGAGGAACAACAGGACATAGCAAGAGAAAATTACAAGTTAAAATTCACACTATACACATACACACGCATGCACACACACACGCACGCACGCACGCACGCACGCACGCACGCACGCGCACACGCACACACACACACACACACACACACACACACACACACACACACACACACACACACACACACACACACACACACACACACACACTCCATTACCCAAACCCCACAACAGACCTCACACTTACTGAATGACAGGGCAGAACAATCCTCTGTACTCTCTGCTGTACTTTTTCTGTCAGCACACAACCTTTATCCAGCACTGCTAACCTCTAAGCAGTAATACATAATGTGTTCTATAAAAACTGCATTTTGTAGTTTAATTGGAACATATGAATTTCATCAGCTGACTGATCTGACGTGATATAATCTTGTAATGAGCATTTAAAAAGATGGGGATTATTACTGTCAAAGGATAGTCATCCAATTTTATTGTACTTGTGCAATGACAATAAAGGCATTCTCAATAAATATTAAGAATAGGTATATATTTTTAGCATAAATTTAGTTTATTGACATAGACATCACATAAACATCCCAGGCAAATATTTGTTGTTGTGTCCCTATTTATCTAACAATTGCAATAGAATTATGTAACATCATGCAACAGTTATTAAGGTTTCATTTTGGCCCCTGCTGATGGATGTTTCCACTGCAATTTTAGTGTGAAGCCACTTTGTGTTTGATTCGTCAACAGCTACCGTATATCCACAATTTCAATAAACTTATTTATTTGACAATGTTTTGAAACAATAAGGTATTTCTTGAGTAACTTTGACCCTGATGATAATTAGAGACTACAGTTTGTACTCACTAGATTTTTCTTAGCGAGTAACTCAATAATGCCAAAAACCTTAGAATCACAAATCCATCCCAGTCAGTCAATCACATCAGTGATCAATGCTGCTGTTTTGTCTGTCTGTAGAAATTTGTATATATCTTCATCCTCCTCTTTTCAGTGATGTGTCATTCCATCTCAGTCAACAAACATTTTAAAAAGTTCGTGCCTGACCATCTTATATTTGTCTATTTTTTTCTGTTCATAATCTGTAATATGTTTTTAAGTAAAACATGCATAAATCTGGAGTCATAGGTAACATTTGTTTTTGAGATTAACATTCTTAAAGAAGCGTGAGGTCATGTAAATTCTTTTGCACAAATCTGAGGAGCAATGTTTTAAGTAAGTCTCCATAGCTGGAGAAATAATGTAGCTAAAGTACTGAAATTTTGCAAGGTCATTGATGTGTACATATGATCTTCAAAGGTACAATACTACTTCGATGGAAGAGTACAAAACAGCGGCATGAGGGTGCAAATTTTGTCCAAAAAAATTCCACTTTTTTTCCATTCTGATATTCTACCAACCATCAAAACTCATCCTAAAAGACCAATTTATTTTCCTGTGACTGGCACTGATAGGAGCTTTTTTTTTCTTTCCTTTTTTTGTCTGCATTTGTTCTCATTGTTTAACTCCACAAAAGGGGTGTCAACATTGTATGAGACTGATGCATATTTTAGTCTTGCAGCCAAATATTTTAATATTTAGTGCATGTGTGTGACCATCACCAGCCCTCCCTGAAAGCTAAGCAGATATTCTTTATTAGAATTCCCTATTATGAGCCAGGGAGGGCAGTGCTACACCTCAGTGATGTGTGGGGGAAACAAAGACTGGACAGGACGAACAGGACGAACAGGACGAACAGGATGAACAGGGATAGAAAATAACAGGCGTTGCTATTGCAATTAAAGATTGTAAGGTGGTGTGTTATTCCCAACTACTAACTGTCCATCAATAAAAAAAAAAAAATTTTAAAAATTTAAAAAATTTTAAAAATTTGAGAAAAGAAAACCAAACCAACACAAAAGAAAAAGAGATTCAATAATAAATAAACAAACGGTACTGAGCACCATAATTGTGGGTGTCTTGATAGTATAGTATAGAATAGAATAGGCCAGAAGAGGATACTAGTGCGAGAGAGAATGAGTTTAAGGTAGAGACTGGAGAGATTCTCAGCACATTCTGGCGGGTCCCATCATTCGCTGAAATGAGACTCGGCAGCAGGTGGCGAGACCTGATCAAACATGCAAGTGTGAAGAACCCCGAAGCCCAGAACAGCTATCACGGCAAGGCAGGGCCAAGCCAACAGGGCACCCCTCCCCCCGGGCCATAGGAGCCACAGGGTGGCACCCCCAGAGAGCCACCGGGGCCACCGTGAACGACGCGGACCCGGAGAACAAGAGGGAGCAGCTACCGACACCCCCTGCACGCCCAGACCATCCCAGGCGGCCCGGGGCACGAGGACCCACCCGCCACCCAAACCCCAACCCCGCCCACCCCAGTCCCCACCAAACCCCCCACCCCACCACCTGACCCGCCCACCCCCTCCCCCTCCCCCGAGGGGGCCAACGGCCCCACACAGCCAGGGAGCCAGACACAGGGGCCGAGCGGCCCACCGAAGGGGCGGCAACCAGCCCATCACAAGGCAGGCCACCACCGGGAGCCGGCCAGAGGAAATCGGAGCCGGGACCCGATGCGAGTCCAGAGGGTAAAAATGGACAGTGTGGTGGGGCCCGGCGACGCCGACAGGGAGGGACCCCGCATACCCCCCGCACCAGGCCCCAGGTGAGCGCAGTACACCCAGGGCCCCCACTCCCGGCAACGTGTCCTGACAACCCACCAGGACAGAGCCACCGCATGCCACCAGCCCGCAGTACAGCCACAGCGCCCACCAGGACGGCCAATCCAGCCCCCGCAGCCCACCAAGAGCCATCGCACCTGCCCAGACCCGTCGGGCACGCAGGAGAACCCCCCCCGACCACAGCCCCCAGGTCCCGGGGACCCCCCAGCGACAGCAACACGGATGATGGTCCACCCCCGCCACCCCATAGCTATAAGGGGGCCGGGTCCCACCAGCGAGGCCATATTAGTGAGATCCCCCCATTACTCCCTGTTAATATGTCTCCCGATCCCAGACTGGAGACATTATCCCTGCACCGTGGTAATGTAACCCTGAGTGTCATGTGGTGCATTAAAAGTGGGGAGGCTGGGCTAGGCATCCAGGGGGCGGGCCAGAGGACCACAGAGGATGGCTACTCTGCAGCCTACCCTGGCCCAAATTCCCCGAGCCGTCCCAGACCTACCCCCGAGCTGTGAGTGTGTGTGGTGCATTAAAAAGAAATTAGAGAGCAGGGGAGGCAAGCAAGAGGGTGATGGGGAAGAGACAAGGCCGTAGAGCCCTGCCATCCGCCCCACCACAGAGCCCATCGTTCCTGCCCCCACCTGCTCTCGGGGCCCTAACTGTCGTGTCCCTATATGTGCCTAAGAGTAACTATATACAGTGACGTGTGAAGTATGTGAAGTGCACAGTAAGAGGCAGTCTGGTGTGGATCCGGCCCATGAGGAGAGAGCAGCGGGGGAGACAGGTAGTAAGACCACCGGTACTGATGAAGAGATGATAGGAGCTTTAATTACGTAGAGGGAAAAAAAATAAAATTATTTCTTTAGCAATTATGGCTGATATTTGAACATTTGAGCGTTGAGCAGATGTAATAGGTCCAACTCCAATTGTTGTCCTGAAAGAGTAATATAATATTGTTAGTGAGCTAAAAGAAAAATCATGGTTTTCCAACTCATAGTGTTTTTTGTAATTCATGAAAAGTGGTACCATAAGTGATCATGTTCATGTTCAATTAGATTTATTTTATGCTTGTAATATCAACTGAAAAATTCCTTGTCAACCCATGATCATGCTTTTTGTGCAACTGACACAAAAATCATTCAGTGTATACAATATTGCAAACAGTTGGTCCCACCATTACAATTTTTTGGTGTAACCCGGGTTGTGGCACACACCACCACTGAGTTTATTACAAACGGAACATGTTTTTAGAACTTTCGCTGTCAAAGTCATTTTGCCTAATGACAGGTATTTGACTAAATATACACCCAAACTTAATGGCATCAGAATGTTTTGGAATATTCAGGAAAATCCATCCATGTGGTTACACAATATGGGTGTCAATATTGCCTAAAGAGGTAGTGAACTGGGAAGCTCATTTTCCACAAATAATTGGACATGAACGACTTTAAAACAGGGAATTAATGCAGATTTCATTACACCATGTATTATTGCTACCAACTTTCCCAACACAATGTTTCTATGTGACTAACTCTTTACTAGCAAGGTTATAATAAATTAAAACAGATCTTGATACAGAAATGAAAAGCAAGTAAACTCATGTCTCATACAGTCATGCTATGTCTGACAAATACATGAGATCGCTTATGGTGCCACTTTTCACAAAATTATTTGAAGGACTATGAATTGGAAAACCATGATTTTTGTTTTAGTTTGGTAACAATATTATATAATTCTCCCAGTTGGGACTATTACTGGAATGGTTTTACCTGTCATACCTGCTCAATGACTGTCCTAATATTAGCAATCAATGCAAATATTTTTTCCTCACAAAGTATCCCTCTGACTGGTACCACATTCTACATTTTTAAGATTCGTATTGGTGCCAAATACAGGGAAAAAATGACTCTTGGTGTGATGAATAAAGGTTTTATGGTTGGTGGAGTATCAGTAGACACAAGCATTGGCATTTTTAAACCAAATTTGCACCATTATATAAGTGATTGCTATCATTCTATCAAAGCAGAGTTGTACCATTTAAGACCATATGTACATATCAATGAGCCTCCAATACAATTTCAGGATTGTAGCCACATTATTTTTCAAGTTGTGGCATGTTGCTCCACAAACTGATGCAAAGAAAACAATGCAACAATTGCCATTTTGTTTTTTGCTCTAAGGGAAGTTTTTCTTTTTTTAGCTTAATTTTTTTTCTTGATCCTTGATAATGACACCTTGAATTTTAAATGGAAGAACTTTACAATACATGGTTGATTTGGCATGTGTTCTTATGTAAATAAGTGAATAGTCATGTAGGAGCATAGAAATGTAGAATGTTTTGGATTTATTATTGCTGATAGCGCATAGCTGTGTGCTTTTACATGGAGATTTAGAGTACTTTCTATGCATAAATACACCCAATGTGTTGTTCCATACAAAAAAAAGGACCTAATTTGGTGCTGTGATGATGGCAGTGGTGAGAGCACTAATCCTATAATTTTAAATAATGGTGTTTATTTTCATAGCTGTGTATGGGAGCATCTGTATTAATAATACTGTACACCACTTGTATGTCTACAATATTTATATCTTATAATAAACTGATTATATTTTATACATCCGACATTTGTTCAAACTCATCTAGTTGGGAAAGAAGCACACTCATTTAAAAGCACAAGCTTTTTGTGGGGGTTAGTGGTTAGTTAGAAGTTGGTTGTGGGACAAAACAAAAAGACAGCATTGAACTAAGAGGCAATTAAACTAAACACATCAATCAAATTCAAGACCATTTCTTTTAAAATGGTAAGTACTGCTGATAAATTACTCAAATACTATGTATGTGTGATGGGTCCCTCTGGTGGTAACTACTAGTCTCGACTGAAGTTGTTCATTAATGTAGAGAATGGGATGGAAACCAGACCTGGTGAATATTACTTCAGCTTATGCACGCACACGAGGGGCATCCATTCTGTAATATGCGCTCTCAGTACAGAGGAGACTTAGAAAGGAAGTGTATAATTCCTCCAGGTACCGACAGACACAAGTGGCTTTCTCCAACTGATGAATTTATTGAATCCACAGATTCATAAATACCACCGTGAAAACTAAAAACACAGACGAAACAACAATTAGCTTACAGAAAATAAAGACAATCGGCAAAATAAAACTACTACAAAATAAAACAGACAAAATACCTCGTTGGCTGAGTACCGAGAGAGGAATTAGCCTGGGTTTTCTTCTTTCTTCTTATTTATCTTATCTTCTTAAACTTTTAACCTTTCGTCTTAGCCCTTTTCATGCTTCTTTTCTCTCAGATCGTTTCTTCTTCTCTCTGAGATCGCTTCTTCTGGTGCAATTAACCTTACTCAGCATACAAAAGCTTACTCTAGCGCCACAGCGCCCTCTAGTGGTGTTAAACCATAAGAACATCAAAATACACGGAAAATACAGGGAAATGAAAATATGGCAGTTACACTCCTACCAAATCTCACAACACTTAACAGTGGGATTTCTATGCTTTAAACTCAACTGACACATAGTTCGAACACACACACACAAAAAAAATAAAAAATAACACTGAAACTTAGTCGGCTTCAAGTAAAACAACAACTTTATGTATAGGTCGTTCTAGTGAAACTGTTTTAGTTGTAAGTTTACCTTGCTGATCATATGTCCTCTCACTAACCAAAAGTCGAACCTTTCTCACTTTGTTATCTATGCCAGGATAGACATCTGTGACTTTGGCTAGCTTCCACTCATTGCGTGGTGCAAGGTCTTCTTGTAGAAGCACTACATCATTTATCTTTAAATCTCTTCTGTGTGCATTCCATTTTTGTCTTGGTTGCAAGTTGAGCAAATATTCTTTCCTCCAACGAATCCAAAACTCATTGGCCAAATATTGTACTCTTCTCCATCTCTTTTGAAGATACAAATCTTCTTTCATGAACTCTCCTGGAGGAGGTTGAATAATGGTTGACTTCATAGTTAGAATGTGGTTGGGCGTTAACGGTTCAGGGCCTGTAGGATCGTTCAAATGTTCTACTGACAGTGGCCTGCTGTTAATAATCGCCATAACTTCATAGAACAAGGTTCTTAAAGAAGTACTGTCAAGTCTCTTTGCTGACTGGTCAAGGATAGCTGAAAGAACACTACGGATGGTCCTTATCTGCCTTTCCCACACTCCACCCATGTGGCTTGCAGATGGGGGATTCATGAGAAATTCACATCCAAGTACTTTCACTTTCTCCTGATCCATATCTTTCACGAGATTTGCAAATTCTCTCTGGGCACCAACAAAATTGGTTCCTTTGTCACATCTTAGTTGACGAACATTCCCTCTGATTGCAATAAACGCCCGTAAAGCATTGAGGAATGAGTCTGTACTTAGGTCATCTACCACTTCAATATGTATGGCTCGTGAACATAGACAGGTTAGAATGAGTCCATATCTCTTCAGCTCTTTGCGTCCGTCTTTGACATAAATCGGGCCAAAACAATCCATTCCAACATAAGTGAAGGGTGGAGTAGGTTCTGTCCGGTCTACTGGTAGATCTCCCATACTTTGATTCTCCATTTTCCTTCTGTACTTGCGACACTTGACACATTTGAAGATACACGATGAAACTGCACGGCTGCTTCCGAGTATCCACCAACCGTTGGCTCGCAGCTCATTCATTGTCATTCCACGACCTTGATGCTGAACTTTCAAGTGAAAATGTCGGATAAGCAAAGTTGAGATATGACTGTCCTTGGGAAGTATTGCTGGATGCTTCACATGTGGGTGTAGCACAGCTTGACTCAGACGTCCGCCGACTCTCAGGATTCCTTCTTCATCCAAAAACGGACTTAGTTTGTACAGTTTACAGTCTTTGGTCTTGGAAACTGTTTTCTTTGATTTCAGACTTTGTATCTCCTTTGCAAAAGCATTCTCTTGAACAAGTTTAATGACAAACAGTTCTGTTTCTTTTCTTTCTTCCAAACTCGTACTTTCTTTGCTCTTTTGTATTTCACCTTTGTGTTCTTTGACCTTTCTCCTCAAGATCGTGAGTGCTCTTATCAGTCTGGACCATTCCGAGAACTTGTCAAATTTGTCGAGAATAGTTCGATCTTCTTTTGCACTGGTGGTACACACAAAAGCTTTGCAGAGTTCTGGATCGTTTTCTTTGATCTCTCCCACCTTGACTTCTCTATCAGGTAGTTCACTTTTCCAGAGGAATGCTGGTCCTTTGAACCAATCTGAGGACTTGAGTTGTTCTGCTGTTAAGCCTCGAGAGGCGTAGTCCACAGGGTTATGCTCTGACACAACATATGCCCATTGTTCTGGTTTTGTGCTTGACTTGATTCTTTGTATGCGATTGGCTACAAACACTTGAAACCGTCTGGCGTCGTTATTAATGTAGCCGAGAACGACGGTGGAGTCTGTCCAGAAAAACTCTTGAACGTTCGGAATTTCAAGCTCTGTTTTGAGTAGATCACTGACTCTAACTGCAACAACTGCTGCTGAGAGCTCGAGTTGAGGGATAGTCATGACACTAGTTGGTGTGACTCTTGATTTGGCCATTACTAAGCAACAATGGATTTGATCTGATTGGTTAATGACTCGCAGGTAAGTACATGAGCCATATCCATTGACACTGGCGTCTGCGAAGTGATGAAGCTCATAGCTTTTCACTTGTCCAAAATCTGTAGGAACGAAACATCTTTGAATCTGAACATCCGATAAACTTGGAAGGTCTTTGATCCAGGACTCCCACTGGGGTTTTAAATGCTCTGGAAGCTCTTGATCCCAATCAACCTTATCTCTGCACGTTTGCTGGAGAATCTGTTTGCCTAGAAGGACAAACGGTGCGATAAAGCCTAAGGGATCATAAACAGAGGCTACGGTGGAAAGTACACCTCTTCTTGTGGGTGGGTTTGGCTTGACTTGAACTCTGAACTTGAAGGCGTCTGATGCGATGCACCATTCAACTCCAAGAGCTCTTTCAATATGTGGTAAACTTAGAGACATGTCCAGATCTTTAACTGTGGCACGTTCTTTTTCAGAAATCGTGGACATAACATGATTACTATTGGACACAAACTTGTGAAGTCTTAACTTTCCTGTAGAGCATAGCTCTCTTAAGTCTTTGATAAGTTGAATGGCTTCACTTTCAGTAGGAACGCTTGCCAAGCCGTCGTCAACATAAAAGTTTCTTTGTATGAAGTGTATAGCATTCTCTTGGAATCGACTTTGTCCTTGTGCTGCAAGATGTTTCAGGCCAAAGTTGGCGCAGCCTGGTGAAGACGCTGCTCCAAAAAGATGGAGCTTCATTCGATAGACTGCTGGTGTTGCTTCCAGATCTCCCTTCTCCCACCAGAGAAACCTTAAATAATCCTGATCTTCTTTAGTGACATGGAATTGGTGAAACATTCGTTCTATATCACACATGAATGCAACTGAACTTTTGCGAAAACGACAAAGAACGCCAACCAATGCATTCGTCAGGTCAGGACCGGTTAACAGATGGTCGTTGAGGGAAGTGTCTTGGTACTTGGCAGAGGCATCAAATACTACTCTGATCTTTCCTGGTTTGTGCGGGTGGTAGACCCCATGGTGTGGGATATACCATGCCGGACTGTTCTCTAACTCTTCGTCAGGGACCCTTTCAGCATCACCTCTTGAGATGATGTCATTCATGAAATGTGTGTAATCATCGTAGTATGTCTTGTCTTTCCTTAGTCTTTTTTCCAGACACTTAAGACGATGCATTGCACATATTTTGTTGTCTGGTAATTTGGGTCTTTCGTCACGAAATGGTAATGGCATCTCATAGTGTCCACTTTCATTTTGTTTGATATTCTCACTGAGTTTCTTGAGAAACTTCAAATCTTCTTGGGACACAGGAGAGTCATCAATGGCTCTTTCAGAGAAGTCTGCTTCAAGTGCTTTGACAATGTCTGAAGGAGTGATGTCTTTTACCTTTGTCCTGTTTACATAGTGGACTTTCTTCTGAAGCTTTACAGAGGGTCCGAGCTCTGGAATGACTTTCTTGACAATAATGCGATGACTGATTCCAATTGCATCTCCATAATTCAAACAAGGATTACTTTGTCCAACGATGCTCCAAACCAAGATTTGTCCGCTGAGCGTATGGCTCGTCTTCTTTGCCAGACACAATTTCTCTTGGAAGAAGAGCTTGTGAGCAGTTGTATCCGATCAACAATCCTACTTCACAATCTTGGAGAGGTGCGATTTCAGATTGTAGGTGTTCCAAATGTGGCCAAGCTTTACCTGTCCCACTAGTTGGAATGTGAGCTTTGTTGGCTGGGATAAACTCTCGTGTGTATGTAGGAGGTAGAGCAATGCTCTTGATTGAGTTAAAGCCACGGACTTGAAGATCTTGAAGTCTGTGAGACTGAACAACTGTAGTCTGAGAAGACATGGTAGAAAGTTCTAACTTGACAGGTTCTTGATTTGTCTTTAGCGAGTCTGCAACTTCACTGAGAACAAAAGTTGTGTCACTTTGCGAGTCCAGTAAGGCATATAGGAGGACTTCTTTGGATTTTGTAGAAGATGAAAGCCACACAGGAATGATTGCAGCTGTTTGTGTGTTACTTTCTTGACTGACAACTCTGTTTGTCATAGCTGTAGTTGTAACTTGTTCTTGAGCTCGTTCGTTTTGACTTGGTTTTTCATTACTTGAGTTTGGCTTATCTGGTGGTTGTTTTTGTTCTTCTTTGGTTTTAATTCTATCTTCATGAAGACAGGTAGGATGCTTTCTACTGCACTTTTCACAAACATTGCGGTTGGTACAGTCTTTCGAGTGGTGACCTGGTTTAAGACAACCGAAACATAGCTTTTCTGACTGAATGAACTTGATCCTGTCTGCCACAGCTTTTTTCCAGAAAATTTCTGCATTTGTATAGACTGTGCTTGGGTTTCTTACAGAATATACATGTCTGTTGTGTCCTTTCTTGTGAAATTGTAGTCAGTGTTTTAGCTCCAACTTGTCTCTGCCTTGTAGGTTTCGGCCTTTCTGACTTGTCAAGATCACTTTGCTTTAGTGACTGCAGCGATGTAACAGGGTTACAAGCAATCTTTGCTTCTCTCGTTAGAAACGTGACAAACTGGCTGAACGTGGGAAATTGACCTGTTTGTTCTTCGATTTCCATGACTTTGCGGTTCCAGCTAGCTGTGAGCCAGTCTGGTAACTTGGAGAGAATCTTTCTGTTCTCATTACAGTCATTAAGGATCTCCAAAGACTTGATGTGAACCATTGCTGCTTCACAACTGCGCAAGAAGTCTGCAAAGTCCCTTAGTTCAAAACTGTCCTTTGAGGTAATTTTGGGCCACGCTTGTAGCTTGTCTCTATAAGCTTTGGCGATTGTAAATGGATTTCCGTACCTTTCGTCCAGAATCTTCCACGCAGCAACATATGCGGACTCAGTTCCAAGCAGGAAGTATCCTTCAAGTGCATTCTTAGCTTGTCCACCCACATATCTCCGAAGGTAGAATATTTTCTCATTGTCCGGGATGTTCTTTTGTTCTATCAGTGTTTGAAATGAAAGTTTCCAGTCACTGTATCTTAAGGGATCCCCACTAAACACTGCTGGTTCAGGGACGGGAATACGACTGTCACTTAGAGCACTAGCTAGCAATTTAACAAGATCTGATGTACCATCACTTGTAGAGGTGGATGAAGCTTGGGGTAAGACTTGTCCAAGCAGGGATGGGAAACTTACATGTTTATCATCTTTAACTTCTGTTTCAACCTTTGTTACATCAACTTTATGCTCCTGTGTTACACTCATTTGGTCATACACCTGCATCCTCGTTTGTGCTGCCTTGAGATCTTTAACCTTTTCCAGGTGTTGTACCTTTCTTTTCTTCTCTTCAAGTGTTTTTTGCAGAGCTGCAAACTCCTCATCTTGTTGAGCCTTTAACTTGGCTTCATCAGCTTCCCTTTGCATTCTCAGTCGAATTTCTTCTGCTTCTCTTTCCAAACACCTTTGTTTAGCCAACGCTTCTTGCTCTGCAGCCCTTTTCCTGACCTCAGCTTCAAGTCTTTGAATCTCTTGCTGTTCCCTTTCTTGTTCTTGTAATACTTTGAGAACAGCTTGACTTGCAGCTGCTTCTGCTGCAGCTTCTTGATGCTTAACAGAGGATCTACTTGAATGCTCAGACATGCTCTTAGTTGTGTTAAAGGAGCCTGACTTACTACTTGTTGTCTGAAAGAGGGAGCCAGCATCTGGCCAGTCTACTTCCTCTTCCTCTTTTCCATCCAATCGATTGGTTGCTCTATTCACAATAAACCCTGAGATCTCCACACATAGATCTACTCTGCGACATGTCTCTTGATCTGGTGGGATGAGTTTTCGTAACTCATCATACACCTTAGTGACATCTGCCCTTAGACCTGCAACATCACCAATAATGTCTTCAAGTAGGTCTTCACTTAAGGGGTCTGATTGAGAGAGAGGCTGTTTGGATGATTTAGCACGTGTTCTCCACTTTTCGTAGTTGTAGTTAAATCTTTGCTGGAGTCCTTTAATTCTTTCATCCTGCATTCCTCTTCCTTTCTCTGTGAGTGTTTTCACTCTCTGGCTTCTCCTTGGTTGCAACAGTTCTTGCTGCTCACTTAAATCAGTGACTTGTTCTTCTTCAGACTGTTTTGGGAGGTCTGCACTAACCTCCGTGCTAACTGTGGACTCACTTAGCTCAGTCATATTAATGTATTATCATTAACTTGTCACTAAATTGTGAAAAATATGTACACTGAAAGTTAGCTTTGACTGTGGGCACTTGAACACAAACTTCTTATTCCTTGTAATCAAGGGCAAAATGAAATATAATGCAACATATAACCTTAGTAAAGAAATATAAATTTAAATTGCTCTTAAATCAACTTAAATACTCTCAGAATGTACTCAAAATATGAATTATGTATGTTTTAAACCTTTTAAATAAAATACAGCATTCACTTGACTGTTAGAGATGTCCAAAAATAAACTCAAACATCTCTGTTCTTCAACTTGTGTGCCTTTAAACTTAGGGTAGCTGTCACTTATAAACAGAAAAAACTGGGATGGCAGGACCTTACTTTCATTCACAGTTCGATTAGTCAACTTTTAAACTTGCCCTTTAACTGTAGACAAACTCTTGACTTGTGAGTGTCCAAGTTTCTTATGGCCTTATCTTGAACTGTTGCTCTTCAAACTGCGTGCCTTTGGTCGCGTGCGCGCTCCCGGCTCCACTGTCCCTTCACAGCTCCGCTCCGTGCATGTGCTGATCACGCTCTGACAAGACTGCTGCTCCTATGATCATGCCGCCTCGCCATGTGCTCTCCACTCGCGCAGATCAATCACGAGTTTTCACTATAATTCCTCCAGGTACCGACAGACACAAGTGGCTTTCTCCAACTGATGAATTTATTGAATCCACAGATTCATAAATACCACCTTGAAAACTAAAAACACAGACGAAACAACAATTAGCTTACAGAAAATAAAGACAATTGGCAAAATAAAACTACTACAAAATAAAACAGACAAAATACCTCGTTGGCTGAGTACCGAGAGAGGAATTAGCCTGGGTTTTCTTCTTTCTTCTTATTTATCTTATCTTCTTAAACTTTTAACCTTTCGTCTTAGCCCTTTTCATGCTTCTTTTCTCTCAGATCGTTTCTTCTTCTCTCTGAGATCGCGTCTTCTGGTGCAATTAACCTTACTCAGCATACAAAAGCTTACTCTAGCGCCACAGCGCCCTCTAGTGGTGTTAAACCATAAGAACATCAAAATACACGGAAAATACAGGGAAATGAAAATATGGCAGTTACAAAGTGACATCATAACAAAATAGTTTCACAATAAAGTAACAGAAACATAGAAGACTTTCCGACAAGGGCACTTTCCCCTTTTAAGAATAGTGGAGCTGTTGGCCTCTCTAAGTGATTGGGGTAGAATTCCACTTTCAAATGAATGGTTAAACATAGCTAAAAGAGGATCCAGGAGGATGAAGCTAAACTCCTTATAAAACTCACATCCAAAACCATCTGGTCCTTGTGCCTTACCGGATGGCATAGATTCCAGGGCAAGCAGAGCTTCTTCTTTTGTGATTGGAGCATTTTGTTGTAATTTTTGGTCCTTTGTTACTTGAGGGAGCTCCAGATCTAAGAAAAATTCTTGCATGAGGGCTCATCCTCATCATGCTGCTCAGACTTATACAGAGTAGAATAGAATAACGCAAATTATTAATAGATTTCGTATCAAATGGTCTGCCTCCATTATCGTTGGTAATGGAAACAATAGTTTGAGAGTCAGACTTGTTTTTAGCAAGATTAGCCAGAAATTTGCCAGGTTTATCCCCAAACTCATACAGCCTTTGTCTAGCGAATTTAAAGGAGTGTTCAGAGTCCTGAGTCAAAAGAGTATTCAATGCAGTGTGTGACAGTCAGCTCCTTAATGAAATTTGGTCTTGGGATTGAAATATGAAGTTTCTCTAACTCAGCTAGTCTGGACTCAAGACGTTTACATTGTTCATTTTTCTGACGCCTTTTGGATGTTTTAAATGAAATGATGAGGCCCCAAGAAAAAGCGTTGCATGTTTCCCAAAGGACAAAGAGAATATCTGTAGATAGGAAATTTATAGAGTAAAAAGTCCTGAATTCAGCGGTAAAGTATGAGGTGAATTTTCCATCTTTAAGAAGGGATGTTTGAAACCACCAGCACCTAGACAAAACCCTGTCCTCAGAAAGAGAATAAACCAAATACAGAGGGTCGTGGTCAGACAGAATGATACTGCCAATAGTACATGACCGAGCCAAGAACATTTTTGATGAGGGGGACGGACCCTAGGTTGGGAACCACTGACAGAGATGATACATGCAAGCCAACAATGAAACTGATTCACAAGTTTACTGTTATGATATTAGGCTCCAGCATTAAATCTACAATATTTAAATCTGATAGTAAGATGCAAACAGTGTGTAGAAGAGCATATCAAGTATAGGTAGGGCAATGCAGAGTAGACTGGTGGAAATGGAAATAGGCAGCTGGAAGAAGTGGGCTGGAGGAAAGTCAGCAGCAGCATCCCACAGTGGACATGATGGAGATTAAGCCAGTTGGAGGGACAGCAACCACAGATCAGAAGCATCCAGCTCTGGGACCAGGGACATTCGGAGAAAGGACACACAGGGAAACAGAGTGAATGCAATGCAACAATGGAATATATAGTAAATACATAGGTAGTGAGCGAAGGGCTCAGTGCATCAAGAGAGGTCCCCCAGCAGCCTAGGCCTATAGGAGTGTAACTAGGGGCAAAATTAAGGGACGTCGAAGAAGAAGTCAGTTGTGTCCCGTACATGTGGACTCCAACTGACCACTTCAGGGTCACCCATGTCAGCCCTAACTATAATCTTTGTCAAAAAGGAATGTTTTTTTTTTTTTTTTTGTAATTCTTTATTTTTCTTAAGTGGAGCAGAACATAGAGTACATTATACATACAGTATTTCAATTAGTATCCACTTTTTTTGTTTTGTAAACTAAGATAATAAAATAAAATAGAATATAAAAGAAAAGAGAAAAAAAAAAACACAAAGTGCAAAAGCTTAGAACAGATTGAGAGAGATAGAACATTGTGCACAATGAAATTTCAGAAGTGAGAAAACATAACATGAATCACTAAGCTTAATAGTCCAAATAGATCATGTGATCTCAACAAAGTCTGCTTGAATTAATTTTACATGTCTGACCCAGTTTCTCCATAATTTTACAAATAGTTTCTTTTTAAGTCTGATTGAAAATGTTATTGACTCCATGATATATACCTCTTTTACTATATTTGTCCACTCTGATATAGTGGGGGGCTCAGGAAGCAGCCACCGCCTTGTAATGGCTTTTTTAGCTCCTGCTGTCAAAATTAGAAAAAGGTATTTATTTATTGAGCTGTGTAATTTGTTATAGTTTCCCATAAATACTGTGGAAAACTGAAAAGGAAAATTATTTACCCTGAATATGCTGATTAATTCTTTGTGTAAGTCAAGCCAGAAGGACTGTAACTTTGGGCATTCCCAAAAAATATGCCAATGTCCAGCCTCCTGGGCCCCACACCGTCTCCAACAGCAAGCTGAACCTGTACCAAAGTGAGCTGATTGCTTTGGAGTTATAAAAAAGCGCATGAGGCATTTCCAGTTAAATTCTCGCCATTTTTGCGAATTCGAACATTTCCACTGTGATTTACAAATGTCCAACCAGTCTTCATTTGTAATTTGAAAGTGACCTTCGTTCTCCCATTTCTGTTTAATATAATCTGTTGAGTGTGGCTGCTTTGACAAAAGCCCTTTGTAAAATCTACCGATCATCCCTTTGATTAGAGTATTTTTATAAGCCTTCAAAAAAATATTCAATACTGGATCGTGTAAATCTGTTTTGGGGACAATATTATGTAAAAAGTAATTTCGCAACTGAAGATATCTAAAAAAGTCAGAATTACAGAGCTGATATTGGTTTTTCAAGCTTTCGAAGTCCTTCATTTGTCCGTTCTGCGTAAGTGAAAAAAAGGTTGTCACACCCTTTGGAATCCAAAGTTTAAAAAAATTGTCAATTAGGTTTGGTTTGAACCCAGGGTCAAAGGCACACCATTGTATTATCTGCAGTTTGTCATCTAGATTATATTCTCTTTTTATTTTGCCCCATATTTTTAATTGGCTAATTATCCATGGGTTTTGAATTGTGTTGATATGTTTATCTAAATTTGTGTAGGCCAAGACAGCCGACATTGGGGGTTCTTTGATTATGGAGAGCTCTATTTCTTTCCATCTAGCATGATAATTTGGTGAACACACATAAACAAGGGGCTTTATTTGGGCAGCATAGAAATATCCTATTAAGTATGGTAGACCCATGCCCCCCTCTTCTTTTGGGAGTTGTAGTGTTTTATATTTGACCCTGGGTCTTCTGCCTTGCCAGATAAATCTGGAAATAATTTTATCGATTTTTGAAAACTCTTTTTGAGAGATTTCCACAGGAAGTGCTTGGAATAGAAATAAGTACCTTGGGAGAAGGTTCATTTTCACACAGTCAATTCTGTGGCTCAGGCTGAGAAAAGAGACAGAATTCCACCTTCCAATGTCATTTTTAATTCTTGTTAATAAGGGGCCATAATTTAATTCTGCTGATAGAGAAAGGTCCTTTGGCAAGTGGATACCTAAATACTTCAGGGATTGTTGATTCCATTTAAAGGGAAATTTCTCCACCAATTGTTTTGGTGGGGAATAGTTGAATGTCAAGAGCTGAGTCTTTTGTATGTTTAGTTTGTAACCGGAGTATCTGCCAAAATTATGTAAAATATTCATTAGTTCTGGAAGTGTGTTAGTAGGTTCTGATACATAGACTAAAACATCATCAGCATATAAAGCAGCTTTATGTTCAACTCCGTTTATTGAGATACCCTTAATGCTTTCTGCCTGTCTTAACCATTGTGCAAGTGGTTCTATATATATTGAAAACAGGAGAGGGGAAAGAGGGCAGCCCTGCCTCGAACCTCTTTGCAGTGTAATGGGATCTGACAAATGTCCATTAATTTTAATTTTAGCAGTTGGTTGTGTATATAGTGTACGGATGACTTGAACAAAATTACTATGCACCTCCAGGTGACTCAAAACCTTAAATAAAAAGGCCCAACTCACTGAATCAAAAGCTTTTTCAGCGTCTAGACTCACCAGAAGAGCCTCTAATTTATTCTGTTGAATGTGATTGAGAATATGTAAGGAGCGCCTAATGTTATCATGAGTTTGCCTCTGCAGAACAAAACCAGTTTGATCGGCATGTATGAGAAATGGGAGTAAATTCTCTAATCTTTTTGCAAGGATGGCTGTAAATAATTTATAATCGACATTTAACACAGAAATAGGTCTATAAGACCCACATTCTAACTTATCCTTTCCCTCTTTTGGGATAATTGAGATGACTGCTTCTTTCCATGAGGGTGGCATCAATGAATTTTTAAGAACAGAGTTGAAAGTTTTTAAAAGAATTGGTACTAATTCTTTTTGGAATATTTTGTACCAGTCTGAAGGAAATCCATCTGGACCAGGTGTCTTGTTGGCTTTAAGCCTGGAGATGGCGCTGTTAACTTCCTTCTCTGTTATCTCAGCAGTCAACCTATTATTGTCCTCTATTGATAATTTAGGTAAATTAAGGGAACCAAGAAAGGTCTCTATTTTTAAATCCATAAAACCATAAAATTTGCACAGACATTCTTGCACTGCACATCTTTGCACTTTTAAACTTATTTTTATTTTTATTTTTTCTGTTAAAAATTTTGCCACCCTTGTATATATTGTAAATAAAACTGCTGTAACAACGTAAATTTCCCCTGGAGTGGGGAGAAATAAAGAACTTTATCTTATCTTATCTTAAAATCATTTTCTAAAGGTGGTTGTGTATATAAACTTTTATAATATTTTACAAATGCTCCTTGTAATTCCTCTTTATTATAAAGAACATTGCCTGAATCTGGGTCTTTAATTTTATAAATTGTATTATCTGCCCTTTCTTTTTGCAATCGTCTAGCCAAGATTTTTGCTGCTTTGGGTCCAGCCTCATAATATTTTTGCTTTACAAAGACCATTTTCTTTTCGACATCTTGTGTATACATCAAATTTATTTCATTCCGTACTTTCTTAATCTCATTCAATAAATCACGGGACTGTTTATTTTTATGTTGGAGTTCTAAATCTTTTAGTTTCCTGTTCAGGTCTAAACGTCTTAATTGTTTTTTTTTTCTTATCAAACGCACACCACGGTATTATTTTCCCCCGAACTACTGCTTTCAAAGTATCCCAAACGAAAGAGGAATCCACCTCTCCTGTGTCATTAATTTCCAGAAACTGTATAATGTCATTTCTCACCTGAGCCACAAAACAAGGGTTGTTTAAAGCACTTGTGTTGAGTTTCCATAGAGTGTTATGCCGAGTGTCCTCAATACGTAAAGTGCAAATCACAGGAGCATGGTCAGACAGATCAATAGAACCAATATCACAACTGGTAATCCTGTGGCGATCTCTCTTGAACACAAAAAAATAGTCTATTCGTGAGTATGTGTCGTGTGGGTGTGAGTAGAAGGTATAATCTCGACTTGAAGGGTAAAAATCTCTCCAGAGGTCTAATATACCCAATTCTGTTATTAGATGATTCACCTTCTTATGTATAGCCGTTGTAGTTACATTTTTTGATGTGTCTAGGTCTGGATTAAGATGAATGTTCCAGTCACCCCCACAAATAACTAATCCTGGCGCTCCGACCATTAAGTCAAACACCTTTCTGTAAAAGAAAAAGTCACTCCCGGGTGGCGCGTAAACATTACAAATGGTTATTATTTGATTATTAATCTTTCCCGAGACTAGAATGTATTTTCCTTCCTTATCAGACTGCTCTGAAATATATTCAAATGGTATTTTGTGTGATATTAATATTACAACACCTCTTCTGCGGCCATTTTTATATGAGGAGTAATACGCTCTAGTATAACCCATTCTTTTAAGCTTCTCATGTTCTGATACAGAGAGGTGCGTCTCCTGTAACAATACAATTTGAGCATCTTCGCGCTTTAACTTTGACAATATTTTACTTCTTTTGACTGGATTAGAGATGCCCTTCACATTAAAAGAGGTTATCTTAATGTCCTGTGTGTTCATGTCTTGATACAAAGTAGAATGTGCAAAAAAAAAAAAAATCTCTCCCATAGAACGAGTAATGAACAAAACATTGAAATCAAATAAAAATGAAAAACCGAAATGTCATTCCAAGGTTGAGGCTCAAAAAGGGGAGCCCTGTATGGCCTTAAGATGTTTAGGTCCAAATAGGGAAAAAACTCACCTCTAAGAGGGAGGGCCCTAAAAAATGTCATCTCACTAGCTAAATTCTGCCTGAAAGGCTTAACTTTACATAGTCTCGACTTTTTACAATTTGAAGAAATGAAAACGAGAATATTCACATGAGTACCGAAATATACCTTATAACAAATATGCTCATGTTATTAATCCTGACATATTCTTAATGTAAGATCTCACCGGAAAACCAGAGTCCTCAATGTTCAGTGTCTCTTCTAAAAGCCTGCAGCTTTTCTCTGAAACGGGCGCGCTGGCTGTCTTGTTGGAGAATCCCTGCCTCTTCGGACCGCTCAGCTCTCTCTCTGCGATGACCTCTCGCCGTGCGCCATGCGGACAGCAGCTGGGTCTCCTCTCGATGTGGCATGGCCGCTGATTTCACCACGGTGACCGGTAGCCCCCGCGCTGCCATATCCCTCGTCGCTTCTGTAGCATTCTGGTACAGGCATGCGCCATCTTGGTAGAAAACCCTCATTTTCGCCGGGTATGGGGTCTGAAACTTGATACGATTTTCCCGGAGGATTTTCTTGGCTTCTTTGTACTCGTTACGCTTCTTAAGTACTTCGACAGGGAAGTCGTGGTCTACAAAGAAGCGTGTACCGTCACAAAACACCTCTTTCTTCTGCCACGCTCTGCGGAGAACCTCCTCTTTCATGCGATAACTCCCAAATTTCAGCACGATGGATCTGGGCTTAGCCTGGGCGCCTGGTTTAGCCGTTAGAGCGCGATGCGCTCTTTCAATTCCAAGTGTCTGGTCGCCAGAAAAGTCGAGCTCATTTTTCAACAGATTGTCCAAAAATTTCACCATATCTGGGCCCTCTTTATTCTCCAAAATGCCAGAAATCCGGAGGTTGTCGCGACGGGCGCGGCCTTCCTGGTCAACAAGCTTCGCCTCCAAGTTAGCTTGGCTTTCCATTAGCCTCGTGATTAGCGCGGATGCGGCCTGTAGCACCGTTTCTGTCTCATCGATCCGGCCTTCTGCTTGTTCAATTCTGTCGTTGACTCCTTTTAGTTCACGTTTTATGTCAGCATATTGGTCGTTGTTGTCTTTCCTGAACGCTCGGAGTTCTTTCATGATGTTTAGCAAGGTAGGTTCAGCTGTATCACCACTCGTTGCTAACGTTAACTCAGAGGAGCAACTTCGGCTACCAGTGTCCATTTCGTCCTCCATCATGGTCCAGGTTTTCTTAGATAAGCTTCTCGTGATAACCCCACTTTCCATCTTCACAAAATAATCACCAGTCTTTGCCAAAAAGTGTTGTTGGGGGTTATTTATCTAAAAATCCGTCGAGCTCAAATTCCTCACGCAGCCATGCTCTAGCTCAAAAAAAAAAAAAAAAAAAGGAATGTTTTAAGCCTGGTTCTAAAAGTAGAGAGTGTGTCCGCCTCCTTAACCCAAACTGGGAGCTGGATCCACAGGAGGGGTGCCTGTTAACTGAAGGCTCTGCCTCCCATTCTACTTTTAGAAAATCTGGGATGTTCCTGAGCTTTACAACATTTCTCAGGTGAAAGAAGGAAGTCCTACAGATTTGTTTTATGTGCGAGTTAAAGGACATGTCCTGGTCAAAGATAACTATGAGGTTCTTCACAGTAGTACTGGAGGCCAAAGTAATGCCATCCAGAGTAACTATTTGCTTTGAAAGCAAGCTTCTGAAATGTTTGGGGCCAAATACAATGACTTCAGTCTTGTCTGAATTTAGTAGTAGGAAATTGCTGGTCATCCAGGTCCTTGTGTCCTTAAGACAATCTTGCAGTCTGGATAGCTGAATAGTTTCCTCTGGATTCATAGATAAAAACAACTGAGTGTCCTCAACATAACAATAGAAATTAATACAGTACTTCTTAAGAATTTTTTCCAAGAAAAGCATGTATCGTGAACATTATTGGTCCTAAGAACCCTGAGGAACTCCGTGATTAATCTTAGTATGTTCACAACAGTCATTGTTGACATGCACAAACTAGAACCTGTCTGATAAGTAGGATTTAAACCAGTCCAGTGCTGTCCCTTTCATGCCAATAGAATGTTCTAGTTGCAGCAATAAAAGTTTGTGATCAATGGTATCAAATGCTGCACTAAGGTCCAACAAAACAAGTATAGACCAGTCCATCATCTGACCCTATGAGAAGATCATTAGTGACTTTCACCGGAGCTGTTTCTGTGCTATGATGCCCTCTAAATCCTGACTGAAATTCTTCAAACAAGCTATTGCTTTGTAAGTGTTCACATAATTGATTTGTAACAGTTCCCAGAAAATGGAAGGTTAGATATAGGTCTATAGTTAGCTAAAACATCTGGATCAAGAGTAGGCTTTTTAAGTAAAGGTTTGATTACAGCTACCTTAAAAGCCTGTGGTACATAGCCTGTTACTTGAGAGAGACTGATCAAATCTAACATTGAAGAATTAATTAAAGGTAAAGCCTCCTTGAACAGTTGGGATAGGATCTAAAAGACATGTTGATGGTTTAGATGAAGAAACTGTTGAAATTTGTTCAGAGAGATGTACTGGAGTGAAGAATTCTAGATATCCATCAGGTCTTACGGCCAATTCCAAAGCAACCGTACTCGATGATACATCTGTCACAGTTGTAGGAAGGGCGAGATTATTTTTTTCTCTGACCATAACAATTTTATCTGTAAAGAAGCTTATGAAGTCATTACTGCTCAGAGCTAAAGCACTGAAGTGCTACAGTGCTGAAGATAAACCTGGGGTTGTTCTTATTCTCCTCTATTAATGATGAATAATATGCTGTCCTGGCAATACAAAGAGCTTTTTTAAAATTAATTACTAGACTATTTTTCCTAGCTACATAAAATTGAATGCCACGTCCTTTCCAGCTTTTGCGTTGCCATATTGTAACATTATAGTGTTGTCAGTTTTTTCTAAATTACCACTAAGATAACTGTAGCATAGTGAAGTATAAATAAAGACAACAGCTACCCACTACACTTACAGCAATGTTCAATATATCTCAATAAAAACAGTAAATTACACAATACAATGATGTACAATAATGTGCAAAAATTCTACAATAAAGTGGAACACAGAACACACTTATTTAACAAATATTCACAAAAACATTGTCAAAAATGTGCAAAACCAGCACATTAACTTTCCATGAAAAGCATTAAATGCATCCAGCTTTGTTTGTTTGCATACCTCAGTTCTTATCTTCGCATATATAAGTGGATCCAAAGAGAACCAACATCTTCTGAGCATGCCTCCTCAAGTTTGGAAAGCTCTCCTCTTTGAGAGAACAATAAAAAGTCAGCAGTGATACTGACTTAAAGTGCTCTGACAGTAGTTTATCAGACTGAAGATCAGTGAGTTCAAGTTGGACATCACTGGGTGCAGTATTCACACTGCAGCTGAAGGGAGAGGAAACCATGTGCATTTCACTCTCAACTGTTTTGAAGTCTTCAAATTATCTTGAAAATTCAGCATGCAGTGCCCCCAACATGGATGAGTGCCTGCAGAGGTGATCAGCTGATGGTGTGACTTCCTTCGGTGTGGGCATGTGGGTGAGAATGTTGTCCTCCAACTGGCTTGAGAGAAACTTCAGCTTTCTCATAAAAGCGGTCACCAAGCTGTATATTTCATGTGCAAATAGGCCCTTGCCTTGCAGGTTGGTATTTAGTTCATTCATTAGTACAGTCACATCAACAGCAAAAGCAAGGTCTGTCATCCACTCTGCATCTGAGAGCTCGGTGATGTCCCTGCCTTTCTTCTCACGAAACTCTTGAATCTCTGCTCTCAGATCCCAAACTTGTTTAAGTGCCTTGCCCAGGCTGAGTCATCTGACAGCTGTCTGGTAACCAAGGTCACCCATATTCTATCTCATGCTCCTCCAAAAAGACAACAAACTGTCAGTGGTTTAGTGCTCTTGCCCTGATGAGTTAACTACTTTAGTTACAACATCAGTCACGTGGTTGATTTTTAGCACTGACTTACACAGCACCTCCTGATGTATAATGCAATGCAAAAATATCAGTTTCTGTTCTGGGTTTATTACAGTCGCTTTATCTTGCATCCATTTCAAAAGTCCAACATTTTTCCCTGTCAAATTTGGACAGCCATCAGTTGTAACACCAACCAAATTCTCCCATTTTAGTCCCAGCTTGTTCATACATGTATTTACCTCAGTGAAAAAAATCACTCCCCATCGTGGTTCCCTTCATTGGCTGCACAGCTGCCAGCTCCTCTGTCATCTCAAAGTTTTTTATTAGTCCACATACAAAGATGAGTAACTGGGCTGTGTCACAGACATCACAGCTCTCGTCCAGAGCCAAGGAGAATATGTCAAAATCGTCTACTTTGTTGTGCAGCTGAAGCTCCAGATTTTCGGCGATGCTCTCCACCTTGTTACGGTTCATCTGGAAAGGGGCACATTAGCGAATGCTTCTTTTTTCTCCGGCCATATAAGTGCTGCAGAGTCCACCAGACATTCTTTTACTAACTCTCCATCAGAGAATGGCTTACTGTTTTTGGCGATTTTGTAGGGTATTACAAAACTTGTCTTGACTGTTGCATCCCTTGATGTGTGAGCTTTGGTAAAAAAAAAAAAAATCCTTGCTGCTTTAGCAGTTTAGCTAGCAAACCTTCAGATATCATCGCCCACTCTGCATCAGTCAAATGTTTGTACTTCTCTGCATGTTTGGTCTCGTAATGTCGATTCAGATTATAATCCTTGAGCAATGTGATCTGTTCGCCACAAACTAGGCACACAGCTTTACCTCTGACTTCAGTGAAGAAATACATATGCCTTGCCATGCCTTATTAAAAACTCTGCATTCGGAATCAATCTTTTTTTGCTGTTAGCTGACATCTTCCTGGGCTGACCAACAAACCAATCAGTGCATAAACCTTATGCTAAGTATGGAAGGCTCACTCATGACCTCGTGGCCTAAGGTTATGCATGAGAAAAACTGTAAATTAGCAGATATTTCAAAATAAAAGCAGTGCAGCCGTATTGCTTGATGATATATATTTGCATTGACTTTTAATATTTTCCAGTGACCTCATACGGGCCAGTCAGGGTGATCCGGCAGGCCGGATATGGCCCGCGGGCCGTACTATGCCCAGGTCTAATCTACTCACTGTTTAGAAGACCTGCTAAATTGATGTGCACCTGTATATCGTGTATAATTTTAATTTGATAGTCTCAACACTCTTAAGTAGTTTCAGAACAAATAAGAAAAGAAAAACTGAAAATTAATATAAAATTTGAGACATGGTTCTAGGCAATGTAAGGTCATCACACTGCCAATTTCAGTTAAATTAAATTCAGTATGCTTTATGGTAAGGATATCAGGTTAACAATATTTCCAAAGCATCAAAGACAGTGCAAAACAGTGTGTTAAACGGATTCAAGAAGATGAAAAAGATAATAAAAAAGAACAAGAGAATGCAAAAAAAAGAAAAAAGTGTACCCACGGACCAACTACCGGATATGCTTAGTAACCTTCAGCATAAAATGAAAGGCTCATTTCATTTTATCTTTTGTGAATGTGCCAACGTTAATATGATTGATGATGACTAGTATACGTGTTTTTCTTAAATCAGGACAGACGTGCTGGAAAGCTAAAGAGGGTTTTCATTTTGTTTGGATTGCATGTATAAAACTTTTATTATGAAGGACCTTGTACAGCAGCTATTTGGTTTCTGGCGTGGCGGTGGCTCTTGGGTGTGGACGAAAACAGCGTCTCGGTGTTGCAGAGGCTGACTTCGTTTCAGGCGAAAAATGTCTCGGTTTAGAAGAGTGGATAAGATGGACCCTCTTGCAGGCTTCAGGACGGAGAACACAGAACCGACTGTTCCTTACGGTCTACTGAAGGCAGCGAGGAAAAGCGGACAGCTGAACCTATGTGGCCGAGGGCTGACTGAGGGTAACGTTCTCGTCTTACTAGCTCACAGCAGCAGCTCGCATTGTGTCTGTACAGGTACTATTCGCCTCCAACACAAACCCAAAGGTCAAACGCTTGGTTAGTGCCATTCAATAGGAATTCTGTCATGTAGCGTTTGAAAACTATTTCTGTATGGGAGTTGAAGAGCCCATATGAGCCATCTGCATCGTGTTTTGTGGTTGTTATAAACAACCAATACTTAACTAACCTGTAGTGATTTAGTTCAAACTCTTTATAATCCTGCCCTCTCATTGCCACTGCTTCCAGATGAGCCATTTCTAGAGCTGCCTCTGCTAACCATAGACTGTTTAAGAAAGATAGACGTAGCAATCGGCCCTGAAAAATGAAGCCATCCTGTGAAAATCCAGCAATACGTCTATGTCCGACAGGGGCTGGCTCCAAAAAGCTCTGGCTCCAAAAAGCTCTGGCTCCATAGACCCCAACTTTACACAGCAAAAACTAAATCATGAAAGACAGCTTTTCTCCTGCTCAGATTTTTTTTTTTTACATTTTAGTTTTCATGGTCAAATTCAGAGATCAGGTGGCCAATCTGAAAATAATTGGATATTAAAATTTTTATAAAACATCAAAGTTTTAGTCACGTGAGGGGGCGATCCTACTTAATTGACAGTCTGGTCTGGAGTGACTGACAGGTAGTCTGGGGGGATCAGACAGCTGTATAGTCCACAGGTGTCTCCAAAGAGAGAGCTGCTCACGCTTATGCACAGAACAACAGTATTAACTTAATGATTTAAGTTTAACTATAAGTGATCCCTACATGGAGAAAGGGCAAACTGCAGCTGTGAACTATTATGAACTGTTTTGGTAACCCTGACCCTCAAACAGATGAACTGTCACACCGAGTCACAGTTTATCAGCTGAAGTTTAATATTTTGTCAAATCTCTGCCATCCTCAGGTTGAACCCAGAACTTTCAGTTTCACCGTTTAAGAAGTCACAAATCAACTGGGCTGTTAATTATTATTGGAATGCTTTGATGAGCTGCTGTTTCTTTAGTTTTAATCTGTTATTGCATTATTATGTTTTGTACATCAGCTGGTGTATTGACAAGTATCATATGAATGACAAACATCGTGTACCCTGGTGTTCTCCAGCAATATGGGTCTTCTGTGTGAATGCAGCAGTGAGAAACACTAACGGATAAGTAACCTATTTGTACAAAGGGCTAAATGACAGAATGCTGTCATTCTAATGGATTGAATAATCCACCAGTGTTCCATGTTGCATGTCTGGAAGGGGCTAGAGTGTGTTGGATTAGTATTAGTGACTTTACCTTTAAGAGCTAGACTTAGCAGGTGGCATCTCATGTAATGCAATATTGTGAGCTGGTTTTGTGTAAAGGTAGTTGTCACTTTGCCAGTTGTAGTCTCAAGTGATCAAAAAGGGAACCTCAATTCCATCTGTTTCTATCTTGAATTTTATGGCTGGAATCATATGGTTTAGATAACTCACAAAATTCTTAAGCATAATCCACTGGCCCTTTCTAGTGCTGGGCGATATAACGATACATGTCGTGAGAACGATAGAAAAGTGTTTATTGTGCCATTTCTCTTCTATCGTTTCTATCGTTTCTAACCTAATTTTATCAATTATTACAGCAAATTTATCATTAAATAGCCTGCGACGATTGTATTAGTGTTTTCTTGTCACTATGCATACTCTAAGTTTATATACGTGAAAATAAAGTAGAATAAAAAAGAGATTTTTCGCAAAGAAACTCCGTCTTGTGGTTTTTGCGACATGATGCTGCTTTACGTTCTTTGATTCTCACGCGTTTGCAACATGCTTTACGTTACTTAACTCATGAGTGCTGAGCGATGGACGCGCAACAGGTAGGGCTGGCCCGAATAGCAGTTTCTGGGCTCCGGATATTCGGTCCCCTCCTTAATGTCCGTGGGGGGAGGAATTTGACGGACGGACGAAGGAATGACTTGAATATTCGGTTCGGTCCGTGAGGTCAGAGGCGGTGAGCTAACGAAGGAAAGAGCCGAATTTTCGGCTCGGTTCGTAACGCCCGACGGGGGGTGGGGGTGGAGGTAGGAGGGGGCAAATATTCGGATCTCAAAATAAATATCCGCATACCACCATGGGGACTGAATATTCGGATCCAGTCCTGGCAACAGGTTAAAGTTTCATGGAGAAAAGTAAGCAATGAAATTTTTGTCAAACTTTTCAGAGAATAACTGAAAACATACTTTGTTGTGGTATATCGTCATATATATCGTTATCGTGATATAAAATAATCCATATCGTGATATATGATTTTTTCCATATCGCCCAGTACTAGCCCTTTCCACAACAGATCAACATGTGCAATGTACACCAACCATCTGCAATATTGAAATCACCTACCTAATATTGTGTAGATCCCCCCCAAACAGTTATGACTTATCAGGACATGGATATGGGACATCTGAAGGTGCCCTGTAACGTCTGTCACCAAGACGTTGACAGCAGACTCTTTGGGCCCTATGGGTTGTAGGGTGGGACCTCAGTGATGTCCTGCTGGATGAGGCTTGTGGAGTTGATTGGTGTATACACAGGAATATTTGCTTGACAAAGGGAGTATTGGGAGAAATATTGGATAATTGGAGTTACCATATCCCCCAATAATCATAAATACTGACACCATGCAAACCCCCCCTTTAGGTGTAGGTACAAATCTTCACCAAAGAGAAAGAAGTTAATTTGTGGATTGCAGCAAGTTCTTTTGCCAGGTTTAGGCATATTTCTGCGATACAAGAAAAGTTCAGCTGCCTCCAATCCCAAATCATGAGGAATTCTTCTGCAAGGCAAAACCATGCCCGCGGTTGCCAGATGTACCTGCTTTGAGGGAATTGGAATGATTTTTTTCCCTTGAAGATTTGTTTTCTAAGTTACATTGCATCTTTTAGGTAGGAATCACAGTTGATCTCAAAAATTGGTTGATGTTAATGTTTGTTGGACCTTTTTTCCCCTTTTTTTTAACCCGTGTGTGTGTGTGTGTGTGTGTGTGTGCGTGCGTGCGTGTGCGCCTGCGTTATGGTTATTGTTGGGATATGTTCAGTCCCTCAGAACGTGTATCGTCTCAATATTGACACACCAGAGGAGGCCCAGCAGAATGTGTCCTTCGGAGCATCAGATCGCTGGTGGGAACAGACTGACCTCAAAAAACTGCTGCTCTCATCCAATCAGCTTACACACTTGTCAGAAGATATCAGACTACTGCCTGGACTGATAACACTCGATGTAAATAACATTGCGCATGTAGTTTATTGTTACATTTCAACACTTTGTTTCAATTACAAATATAGTATATTTGTTGCAAAGATAATGTTATGATTGTGTCTAAAAGGAAAATTCTGAAATACTTGACAGATTTATCATCCCCCACTATCTTCTTACCCCTCGTTTATTTTTTCACAACCTGAAATGGGATGTCTTTTTCCAGTTCCTGTATACTGATTTTTGTTGATTCAGTTCCGTCTATCCTTTTTGTATACACCACTTTTTCTTCATTAGGATCACAGAGGAGCTGACTTAAGCCTGGGTTATGCTTTCTGCACGAACGTGATGCGCGGAAATGAGACGCTCGGAATCCACACGTGAGAACACGTGTGGCTTTTATACTCCGTGCTGCGTGTGCTCCCAAACTGCAAAAAGTAGTCATCAAAAAAATTACTCAAGTAGGAGTAGAAAAGTATTTGGTGAAAAGATTACTCAAGTACTGAGTAACTGTTTGATTGTAATGCCAGGTTGTGATTTAGAAGCATTAATCTCTGCCTGAATTGTAATGTTTTTCACAACATAAAGATTTTGAAACAAATACCTGTAGTAAGGTAACGTTTGTCTGTTTGAACAGTGCAAACTACTTCCAGTGACAAGATATACTGTATTTTACTTCCCTCCAAATGGCACAGGCTCCGTAGATAGAATATGACAATACAGCTTGGTCTGGACCTGAATATCCGAATATTCGGTGGTTGTATCCCTGCCTCCTGCTGTATCACGCGGACCTACCAGCCTGACGTCACGCTTCACTTCGCCCATGTTAGTAGCCGTCTTCGACTTTTGTGAAAGACAAAAGCCAAAGACGGAGATATCCACACTAATGCTATGCCAATGGTGTCGGACTCTGAAGCAAGATCAAATTTCTCGAAAATGCCCCGTTTTTTTTTTTCATTCTCTGTCTACTATGCGTGTAGAGTTTTTGCCGCTATGTCACCACAGCTCGTACGTGGTCATGTGACCCCAGGGCGATGTCTGGTGAAACACAGCCACGTGATTATTGTTGCTTCGTCTGATTGGTGAAACACAGTCATGTGGTAGATCCACTGGGGCATCTCTGGCAAAATAAAGCAGCTCTAATGTGGTAAATGAAAAAGTAATGAGTCGAGCATAGCCCAGTGTAACGGAGTAAGAGTAGCGGTTCTTCTTCACAGATCTACTCAAGTAAAAGTAAAAAGCATGGCAGAGTAAACCTACTCTCAGAAGTACATTTTTTTCGAAAAGTTACTCAAGTAAATGTAATAGAGTAAATGTAACTCATTACTACCCACCTCTGTCTATAACATAGTCTTAACCTAACCTTACAGTAAGGAAGTGCTATGTACGAATTCACTAACTAACTGAGTAAACTAGATTAAACAGAGTACTTTTAATTACATCTAGATATGGATGAAAATAGACCAAGGGATCTTATAATTTACCACTTTTTTTTTTTTTTTGCTCTAATCAGGTGCTAAATGATAATGCATTTTTTTTGGCAGCTCCATGACAACCACTTGAGCAATTTACCCGGTACTTTAGGAGAACTGCAGGAACTGCAGCAACTGCGACTCAGGTAAAGACACACATTGCATTTCCTTACCATTAAACACATTTTTGCTTTACACGTAAGTCAAATAGATGAAAGAAAAACTTTGAAAATTCCCTGATGCTTAGGGAGAGAAAGGTTTTCATCAAAAGCCAGACGTGTTTGAGTTTCAACGAACCCACTGTTGCCATTTGCTCCATAGACTGAAAACACACAATGTGTGTGAGAGAAGACTATCACTTTTATAAAACCTATTTTGTGTTTGTTCCATGTGGCCAGCCATAATCAACTGTTGTCACTGCCAGTGGAAATATGTACTCTGAAGAACCTTTGTAGCCTCACATTGCAGCACAATCTCCTGGAGAGCCTGCCAGAGGAACTTGGACAACTGGAGAAACTGACAGAGCTGGTAACTAACACATAATTTATGCAGTGTAGGGTTTTATACTAATGAGTACAGTACTGTGCAGTATCATTTAAATGCCAAGTGCTGCTAAATTGTGTCACTTAAAGTAATTTTATTGCTAGTTAAACAGTGATGACAGACTCAATTCTCCAGTGTCCACATATTTCTGGAGAGATGTTCTGTCATTCTTCAGAGATAATTATTTTCAGCTGCTCTTCTCTGGAGTGGTTGTGTTATTCTACCTTTCTCTATAACATACCCCAAAGGTGTTATATTGGATTCAAATCATAGAACATGCTCTACTCTTCTGGGTCATATTTTTAACTTTGTTCTTCTGAAGAAATTCTTGTGTGATTTTGTGCTTTGAATGGTTATCTTACTATAATATTCCGCTTCTGCAGGCAGGGAGTCATCTTGTCAACCGGTATTTAGGTGTATCCACAGGCATTCGTGGTGCCATCTATTAAGCTCACTGTCATTGATCCAAAGACAACCACTATAGCTCTGATTAATGGTACTATGGCTCCCTCTGTTCCTCCTGATAACTGCTTCAGCTGTATTTAGATGGGTTTTAGTTGGTCACCTCTCTTCCTGCATCCCTTTTTATCTTTGTGAGAAAAAAAATCTGATTTTTAAATTCCTTACTTTCCCACGTGGAGACATGATGCAGACATGCAGACATATACAGCCCAAAGATCACAACCAAGACAGTTGTGATGATCACATGTAATTTTTTTAACCATGTTCATGCAGTTAGACTAATGTGTACTCAGTTTAGTTTCAATGATCACAGGTTTTTTTTTAACTTGTGTGTCAGTGACTACAGGTGTATTCACTTTTGCTGTAACATATTTCTACTTTGGAACCTGTATTTTCCATTTGGACTTTCCAAAGCATTTGTGTTTGATTGTTCAGAAGATGAAGATGTTTCACTTACAATTAATTCAGTTATTGAGAGAAGATACAGTGTGAATCATTCGACATTCAAGTAATTTTTCATGGGGTCTCCTCACTTCTGTGATATACTGTAAATATGTGGAGTTTTCTACGGTGTTGTGTGATTGACTGATTAAGGTTTCCTATCTGTTGTAATTGACTGAAGGACCTGTCCAGCAACCATCTAAAGGGCCTGCCCTCCACTGTTGGCTGTCTCACCAGTCTACAGAAAGTAATCCTGTGTCACAACAAGCTTACTTCTCTGCCTGACAGCCTAGCACAGCTCACAAGTAAGACCAGCTATACTGTGCATTAGTCTCTCTGCGTCTTTACATGGCCACTTTTCCACAGTAGTTGTACTGTAAATAATGAAATAAGGGCCTTTATTTACCTCAACAGTAGAAAGAAGAAGGTGTCATATGAAACAGGCTTTTATTAAAGACATGGCTTTATTTCAATTCTTCCTTAAGTATATGTACCTGTATACAACTCAGTTCAATTCAATTGTATTTATGTTATGTCCATTCACAACACATGTCATCTCATAGCAGCTCACATCATAAGATGACCTTACACATTTTAAGCAAAGATAAAGTATTCATTTGTTGATGGAACTTTTTGCTGTTAATGAAAAAAAATGAAATATGTTCCATTTTATTGGCTATTGTCTGTTTCCTCTTAGTCAGAGTGGAAACAAATGTTTAAAATGATATTTGTCAAACTCTGCTTTCTTTTGAATGCTGTATTGAACTCATGCTAATTGCCCTGCAAAATGTTGTCCACAAGCTGTTTTGTATGACTCCTCATTACCCCGATTGTCTACTAACCTTAGTTTGACCCACTGAGACAGAATAGTGACATGGGAATGGCTATTGAAAGAATGAATACTTCCACAGTCTTTTCCTATATTTGACACTGCATCAAAATCTTCAGCTAGAATATTTGGATGATGTTCATTTTGTCGTTAACAATCATAGGATAACGTTATTTCTTTTACACTGACAAATCAAAGTAAAGATGGTTTTACCTTAGCTGACATGTTTCAACTGCAACTGCAGTCTTCTTCAGAGCGTCATCCGACGTGTGCTGACGTGTCCTTTTTTATCAGGTGACCGGTCTGACAGATGTGTCAGAATCTGTCAGATGGGCCACGCCCCCCGCTGTCCGGTGGTCTCTGGAGGATGGAATCCCAGGTATGCAAGAGGGTGTAGGCCCCCTGGTCCCGGTTCATGGAGCAGAGACCACCGGATGGCGGGGGGCATGGCCGGTCTGACAGATTCTGACACATCTGTCAGACCGGTCACCTGATAAAAAGGACACGTCAGCACACGTCGGATGATGCTCTCAAGAAGACTGCAGTTGCAGTTGAAACATGTCAGCTAAAGGTAAAACCATCTTTACTTTGATTTGTCAGTGTAAAAGAAATAACGTTATTCAGCTAGAATAATTTGGCTATTCTTTTGAGACTAGATAACAGTCTGGTTTTTCTCCAAAGTTGCCACATGGCCATTGGAAATGTGCACTACTTCATCATAAGAAAAATGTAAACATATCACAAACTCTCACCTGCTGCCTGTATGTTGAACTGAATTCTTATTGAACCATCTTGGTTTGGCAGATGTTACGCTATTGGATTGCAGCAATAACCAGCTGACTGATGTTTCTGCTAGCCTATCAAAGATGCTCAAACTGGAGCAACTTTACCTTAGACACAACAGGCTATGCCACTTCCCACAGCTCCCTGCACCTGCACTGAAGGTAATCACAGCAGCATTTGGGTTTCCCCTGATGCAATGCTCATTTGTGGTGTGGGTAATGCTGATAGTATTCCAGTCATGACCATATTTCCTGATCTTTGTGTTGTTTTTCACACACTTTCCTCTGAGAATAATATATGTCAGTTAAATATGTACAGTACCCAGGCAGTGTAGTTATGTGAGATGTAATGTAAAATGAGAAAATCAAATTTTTGTATTGTGTGTGTGTGTGTGTGTCTGTGTGCGCATGTTTAGGAACTGTATGTTGGGAACAACCAGATTGAGAAGTTGGAGACCGAGCAGCTGGCCAGCCTGACAGCATTATCACTGCTAGAGCTCAGAGACAACAAGATCAAAATCCTCCCTGAGCAGATCACTTTACTGAGCACACTCACACGCCTTGACCTCACTAACAATGACATTACCATGTAGGTCATCATGACAACATGATCCTCTATAGCAGTAAACTGTTTATGCCCATGAGCACTCAACACATGATTGTACTATCCAGTCAGTGCAAGCATAACCTCTATTTGCACATTCTGGTCTTCACTGTTCACAGGGATTGCCCCAGGAGAATATTTATATGCCCTGACACTTTTTTTTCTAATTATCTTAATTTAAAATATTTGTCTATGCAAAGTGATATATTTCTAAATTTTTTTGTACTTTCAGTTTAAACTAACATTTAACACTGTTGAGTCTTCCAGAAGAGATCTTAGCAGGTGAGACTTGATATGATGCCTACCAGCAGATTTTCAAATTAATCGGGATTTATCTCTATCAGTCTTCCAGCATCTCTCAGTCTGCTACCCAATCTGAAGGTGTTGCTGTTAGAGGGAAACCCCCTGCGAGGAATCAGGAGAGACCTTCTCACCGTAGGTGACACACTGGAAATACGAACACAAGTGTGCATAGCAAAATATATGGAAGAAGCAAGGATGATATGAAACATGGATGCTTAGCCTATACGAACACTACATCTGAAATCACAGTATTCTCAAACATTGAACACAGATGCTGCCTTGGAAAGTTCATAAATGGTACTATGTATAATAATCTTAGTGACATGTTGCCATAGTAATCTTTACCTACAGTTGATTAGAAGAGATCATTCATATTAACTGCTTAGTAATCTTGTCTCTTGTCTGCGTCACAGAAAGGAACCAATGAACTTCTGAAATATTTAAAAGGAAGAATTAAAGGTAGAGTGCACTTTTTGTGCTTACTGTAAGGGCTGAAACGGTTCCATTAAAAACATGTCCACTGCAGTTCACTATCACTGACACAGTGACAACAAATTTTCACTGCCTTGCAATGAACTATAAGGTTAGTCTGATTGCAACTGTTTTAGCAGAGAAAGGCTTAAAGCTTTTTTTTTTTCTCTATGCAAGTTAGCAGCATTGAAAGGGGGCACCATATTAGAATGGTATCCCCATCTCTTAATTCATAGCCTAACCCAGTGGTTCCCAACCTGGAGTCCGCACCCCCCTAGGAGGGGCGCCAGAGTGGGGGTGCATCTCAGGGGTGCTCCAAGCCAAACAGGTTGGGAACCACTGGGGTAGGCTATGAATGAACCACTGGCCTAACCCATAGCCTTTTTTTTTTAAAAAAAATTCCAAGAAGTAGGGAAGAGATTTGGCAGTTGGAGACTTATAACATGTTGATCCTATCAAAAACTTAATTATTTCCATCAAATTGTAATGCTAATCTGAGTCCAGACATGGATTAAACAAGTCACAAGGGCCCCCCTGGGCATCATATGTAAAGTAGAAGTAAATACACCTAACAGACATCTTCACCATATCTTATTTGTCTAATTTGGAGCTTAAAATCGTTTCAGCCCTGAAATCTGCAGACTATACAGACTGCGCTCTACTACTAGTCTGCATGAATCTCTGAATTGTGTGTGTGTGTGTGTGTGTGTGTGTGTGTGTGTGTGTGTGTGTGTGTGTGTGTGCGTGTGTGTGTGCGTGTGCGTGTGCGTGTGCGCGTCTCTGTGTCGTGTGTGCGTGTATGTATAGTCTGAATTTTGACTTGTAATTTTCTCTTGCTGTGTGTGTGTGTGGTTGTAGAGGAACCTGAGAGCGCAGAGGAAGAACATACAACTATGACATTACCCAGCCAGGCCATGGTCAATGTACATAACATTAAAAGTCTCAAGGTATTGGCGTACAGGTTAGTATTTCTGAAACATGATGTCAACTTAAGCGTGCAGAGGTAACAAAAAGTCCCATTAATCTTTTGGATCAATGTATTTACAGTCAATGGGCAGACATGCGATGAATGGAAGGCAGGGTCATACACTTGCCAGTTATGTAGTTGAGCATAATGTATAGTGCTTAACAAATTTATTAGACAAGCTGTCATAAAAATGAGAAAACAAATATTTTAGGGTGCCCCAGTAGCTCAACTGGTTGAGCAGACGACCTATAAGCAGGGGCTATAGTCCCCAACGCAGCGTTCATGGGGTCAGACCCATGGCCATTTGCTGCACGTCTTTCTCTGTCTTCTCCCCACGTTTCCTGTTTGTCTCTCCACTGTATTCTATACTAAAGGCTAAAAAAGCCCCCATCCTAAAGAAGAAAAAAAAAAAAATTTAGAAATCTGTCAAAAACTTGTCTGTATAGAGTACCGTCTTCCAGTCATCTACAGTCCAGTGTTTGTGCTCCCAGGCAAATTTTGTGCGTTTTTGGATGTTTGCAGGCATCAATAATGGCTTCTTAGCAGCTTTTCTTCCCTTTAAGCCTTGTTCCTTCAGTCGTCTGCTTATGGTCATTCTGGAGACTTTGTCAGATTGTGATTTAGAAGCATTAATCTCTGCCTGAATATCAGCAGTGGTCTTCCTTCTGTCTCTAGTACACTATATTGCCAAAAGTATTCGTTCACCTGCCTTGACTCGCATATGAACGTAAGTGACATCCCATTCCTAATCCATAGGGTTCAATATGACGTCGGTCCACCCTTTACAGCTATAACAGCTTCAGCTCTTCTGGGAAGGCTGTCCACAAGGTTTAGGAGTGTGTTTATGGGAATTTTTGACCATTCTTCCAGAAGCACATTTGTGAGGTCACACACTGATGTTGGACGAGAAGGCCTGGCTCTCAGTCTCCGCTCTAATTCATCCCAAAGGTGTTCTGTCGGGTTGAGGTTAGGACTCTGTGCAGGCCAGTCAAGTTCATCCACACCAGACTCTGTCATCCATGTCTTTATGGACCTTGCTTTGTGCACTGGTGCACAGTCATGTTGGAAGAGGAAGGGGCCAGCTCCAAACTGTTCCCACAAAGTTGGGAGCATGGAATTGTCCAAAATGTCTTGGTATGTTGAAGCATTCAGAGTTCCTTTCACTGGAACTAAGGTACCAAGCCCAGCTCCTGAAAAACAACCCCACACCGTAATCCCCCCTCCAGCAAACTTTACACTTGGCACAGTTCGACAAGTATGGTTCTCCTGGCAACCGCCAACCCCAGACTCGTCCATCAGATTGCCAGATGGAGAAGCGCGATTCGTCACTCCAGAGAACGTGTCTCCACTGCTCTAGAGTCCAGTGGCAGCGTGCTTTACACCACTGCATCCAACGCTTTGCATTGCATTTGGTGATGTAGGCTTGGATGCAGCTGCTCGGCCATGGAAACCCATTCCATGAAGCTCTCTGCTGAAGCACTGTTCTTGAGCTAATCTGAAGGCCACATGAAGTTTGAAGGTCTGTAGCGATTGACTCTGCAGAAAGTTGGCGACCTCTTGGCACTATGCGCCTCAGCATCCGCTGACCCCGCTCCATCAGTTTACGTGGCCTACCACTTGGTGGCTGAGTTGCTGTCGTTCCCACACACTTCCACTTTCTTATAATACAGCTGACAGTTGACTGTGGAATATTTAGGAGCGAGGAAATGTCACGACTGGATTTGTTGCACAGGTGGCATCCTATCACAGTTCCACGCTGGAATTCACTGAGCTCCTGAGAGCGACCCATTCTTTCACAAATGTTTGTAAAAGCAGTCTGCATGCCGAGGTGCTTGATTTTATACACCTGTGGCCATGGAAGTGATTGGAACACCTGATTCTGATTATTTGGATGGGTGAGCGAATACTTTTGGCAATATAGTGTACTCTGCCCTTCCAGAGAGTTATGACATAAACCAGTCCAAGGCAGTATCAGAAAGTCCTATGTCAAAGTGGAAGCGTTTTCGCTGTGGACTGAAAACATTTCATCCAACGATGAATATGAGACAAGACATCTTATTTCCAGGTATTTACATCTGGATCTGATGCACAACTTAGAAGATGGCACCTTTTGTTTGAATCCACCCATTTTTTATGTTTGCAAGAACATTGGAACATGTAACTGACAGGTGTGTTTTGCTGCCCCAGTGTGTCCTATTACATTGATTATTCAAACAATAAATAGCACTCAATGCCTACGTTCAGTTTCAGATTTGGCTTTTGCCTGTGCAGATTGCATCTAAAGTTAGAAGTGTAACCAACATGAAAATCGGAGAGTTGTCTATGGGTGAAAAACAAGCAATTGTAAAACTGAGAGAAGATGGAAAATCAATCACGGCCATTGCACAAACATTGTCCATAGCCAGTACAACCATTTGGAATGTCCTGAAAAAGAAAGAAAGCACTGGTGTACTAAGTAACAGACATGGAACAAGTAGACCAAAGAAAACAGCAGCAGTTAATGACAGAAACATTGTGAGAGCTGTAAAGAAAGACCCTAAAACAACTGTTAGTGACATCAGCAACAACCTACAGAGAGCAGGAGTGAAGGAATCACGATCTACTGTTCATTGAAGACTTTATGAACAAAGTACAGAGGCTAAACCAGAAGACGCAAACCACTCATTAGCAAGAAGAATAGGAAGGGCAGCCTGGAATTTGCCAAAAACTACAGAGATGAGTCTCAAAAATTCTGGGACAAAGTTTTATGGACTTTTTTCAATTCAGTTCAATTTTATTTATATAGTGCCAATTACAGTCAAATTGTCTCAAGACGCTTTACAGAACCCATATGCCTAGACTGATGGGGGTTCAGGCCATTTGGGTTCTATAAAGCGTCTTGAGACAATCTGGATTGTAATTGGCGTTATATAAATACAATTTATTTGAATTAAATTGATCAGATGAAGATGAACATTTACCAAATAAATGGAAAGGCTAAAGTTTGGAGAAAGAAAGGATCTGCTCATAATTCCAAATATAAAAGCTCATCTGTGAAACACAGTGGAGGTAATGTCATGGAAGCTTGCATGGCTTCTTCTGGGACGGGCTCATTAATCTGCACTGATGATGGGACACATAATAGCAGCAGTAAAATGAACTCAGAAGTCTACAGAAACATTTTGTGTACCAATTTGAAGAAAGATGCACCAAACTGAGTAGGAGATCCATCATTGTGCAGCAAGACAATGACCCAAAACACTGCCAAAAAAACAAAGGAGTTGATCAGGGGCCAGAAGTGGACGGTTTTAGACTGGCCAAGTCAATCTCCAGACTTCAACCCTATAGAGCTGCATTTTACCTGCTAAAGAGGAGACTGATGGGAGTAACCCCCCAAAGCAAACAACAACTGAAAGCCTGGAAAAGCATCACAATAGAAGAATGCAAAAGTTCGGTGATGTCAGTGACAGGCTTGATGCAGTTATTGCAAGCAAATAACAAATAATGCTATCTTCTAAGTTGTGTATCAGATCCAGATATAAATACCTGGAAAGAAAAGCTGAAATGTTGATCTCTTGTCTCCTATTCATTGTTTGATGCCAAACTCAAATGTTTTCAGTCTACAGCAAAAATAAATGAATTGGCCTCACTGTTTGACATGGGCCACATTGTGATGGCTAGACAGCTGGGTCAGAGCATCTCCAAAACTGCAGCTCTTGTGGGGTGTTCCCGGTCTGCAGTAGTCGGTATCTATCAAAAGTGGTCCCAGGCAGGAACAGTGGAAGAAGTTGATGGTAGCTCTGATAGAAAGGTGTCTGAACGAGATCGTTCAAACCCTTACCACCAAGCCTTGATCGGATTTTGGTCACAAAATTCCCTTCAGAGGAGAATCTTCACTCTGATTTAACTGCAGTCGGTGGTGCATTTAGCAGTGCCTAGTATAGTAATTCCAAATTGGGAGTGTGTTTCTTGTTGCTGTTAAAAAGTTTGAACTCAGCATTGATATTGGGTCTTATGAATCTTTTGAGGTTGATGCTTTGGGCTCCTTGCTTGATCGCTTTATGTCTACATCATGCCCTCCTGTTGAGCCACCTGTCGTCAGCAAGATCTTAGAACATTTCTTGCACTTAGCTTTATCCCTGCCTTTGCGAATGAAGTAGGCCCAAGCAGGTGACTCATTCTGTTCAAAGGTCATTTCTTACAAGGCTGGCCAAATGTATACGGGATGTAACAGCGTGTGTATTTGCAACTTATCTCAAGTGATTTGTTTTATCAACTGAATATAATGGTGGCACATTGATGCTACTTCAAGGTCAGAAATAGAATCTAACAATTCCACAATTGGGAAGCAACTTACAGGACATCCCTGGGAAAGTGTTTGATTGTACTTGTCTCCATTTTGGTTCTTTTGTACACGCAGCACTTGCAAAATGAAACAAGTACGTTCCTGACTTTTTCCCAATTTTCCATTCCCGGATACCGGGATTCCAATTTAGATTAAACGCTAGTCCTAATATTGGCCATAAATGCAAAAAATGTAATTTCTATTATTTTTTCTCATAAAATATGCCTGTGACTGGCACCATGTTCTATATTTTAAAGCTCCTATTGGTGCCCATCACAGGAAAAAAATCAGCCTCCTAGGATGAACAATTCAGGTTTCATTGTTAGTGGAATACCGGACAAGACAAAAAATCTTTTGACCAAATTTGCACTATTATACAACTGGTTTGCAGTATTCTGTCAAAGCTGAGTTGTACCCCTAAGACCACATGTACATGCCAATGAGCCTGAAAAATTTCAGGACTCTAAGCTACATTATTTCTCAAGTTATGGCACTTCAAATGTTGCTCCACAGATTGACACGAAGAAAATGGCACAAAAATTGACATTCCCCTCTTTAAGAATTTTTAACTCAAAAACCAATGCCACATATGACCCTAGATTTTACACGTGTCAACTCAATCAGTATTCACCATTTTTAAAAAAAGTATCATTCGAATTGAAGATGGTCAGGCGTGAAACATTCAGGGAATTGAGGCTGAATGACCTCCATCCATTCCCCACACTGTCTCCCCTGTTCAGGATTGAGCTGTTGGAAGGTTTTATGCACTTGGCTTCTATGAATTTGTGAACTATTATTATGATTTTATGTTTAATGATCAGATCAGACAAATCTACTTTTATAGTTATTAGGTTAATTTCAGGTGCGCTCGCTTACTGTGTGACCTTTAATGTGGCTTTAATGATCTGCATAAACTGTTGTACCTTGTCTGACCTTGTGACTGCACATATTTCTTGACTTATCTGAATTTTCTTAGAGGTGTCAGTGTGTTCCCATCTCAGTAGAAGTTGTGGAGCCGTGTTATCTTGACTGATTTAAAATAAAAATCCATTGTAATGAAGTTTAAATGATTGTTAGCCACGTAAGTAAAACATAACTGGCTTCAGCACGAATTGACGTTCACATTACAGTACTTTGATTCAGTACTTACAAAATGTCACTTTACTTTTAAGAGGTTAAACTTTTTTTCTACACTGTAGTTATGTAAAATGTAGAATCACTCCAGTCTAAAATTGCGTGTTTGTGTTCAGTGACAAGCAGGCAGGTAGTATTCCAGATGAGCTGTTTGATGCTGCAGCAGATCAAGGTGTTACCACTGCCAACTTCAGCAAGAACCAGCTGACTTCCATTCCTCCCAGGTACACACAATCAAACATTATCCCTGTGTGACAGTGGTTACAAACTGTATAATTTTCTTAAAGATTGTTCCCAGACTAACCATACTGTTTGCTGTGTGCAGACTGGTGGAGCTCCACTCTTCGCTATCAGACATCAATCTGGGTTTCAACAAACTGACCTACTGTTCTCCTGACATCACCAAATTACTGCAACTGACACACATTGATCTCAGGTATATACACAGATACAGATCAGCAAATCTAGACTTCAGTATATTTCCATTTGAAGACATATTCATATATTCATTAATCTATCTATTATTAATTTGAATAATCAAATTCACAGTAAAATGCCGAAAAACAGTCTAAACAAATAGCTGTCACAGTTTTCCAAAGTCAAGAGTGACACTTTCAGATATTTTGTGTGTCAAACAGTCCGAAACCCAAAGTTTTTTAGTCTGTAGTGACAGTCCAGACCATATCACTATTTGGATTGTTGTGCTTCAGCACATTAACTTTGAAACACAATCACGGATGCTACATTAAAGTATGAAGTCTCAGCTTTAAATATGAGCGGGTTTGAATCAGTTAGACAGACTGTGTGGGAGCTTATTGCCCTATTAACACACTGTGCCCAAAGTTTAGAAGTTCAAAAACAAATGTACAGATAGACAAAGTTAAACAAAACTTTGTCCTGAGCAGCCAATGACTGTATAAATTCTTTGACCAACAGATATTGCCAGGTGCTTTGTATCATCTCTGAAGATGCTCCACCAGGTGTTTACTTGCAGCTACAGTCAGCTCTTTCTTGCTGGGGGTCATTTAGTGTGGTCTTCAGCAAGTGTAGCACACTCAGAGTGACAGGAGTTCTTTACCATGAAAAGCTCTTTGACTGCTTTTGCCATATGGCAAAAGCAGTCAAAGAGCGTTCAGGGTCATGCGAAATGACATCCAGTAATCATCAATCACTGAAATGATGCCAGTTCTGTTGAGAGACAAACATGCCCAAGCCATAACAATGTGACAGATTAGGCAGTGCTTTACTTTAGCCTTATTTGCATCCTATTGACTTCCATGACCACATAGTTACTCCTCTTATTTACAACAACTTCACCAGAACCTAAACAGCAACTCTAAGCTCTCGTGTGAATGAGCTGATATTAAAATGATAGAGAATGGCTCAAGAAACATCTAGTATACATGAATGTTCAATTACCTTTGAATTTTTGCAGTTTGGACACTGTGTGTTAAATGGGCTACACTGATCAGCCACAACATTAAAGCCACCTGCCTTATATTGCATAGGCCCCCCCTTGTGCCACCAAAATAACTCTTAACCATCAGGACATGGAAACAGGTGGAAACAGGACTGTTTCGGGTGTCCTGTGCTGTCTGGCACACTGACAGCATATCTTAGCTTTTATTTGTGATCGCTGCTTGCGATCTTTAGATGCATAAAATAAGAATCAAATGAATGCCAACCTAATGTTTTGCCATTTGTAACTCTGCTTGGATCTTGTCAGTTTGGAAAGGAAAATACCCACAGAATCCCAGACTTTACCTAGTAAATTGTAATATATGACCTTCAGAGTTTACAAGATTAGTGAGAAGGTGATAGTGACTTGTGCCCTCTTTGCACTCATCGTCCTAATCAGTTCAACCAACAAGAAACTGTAAAATAAGTTGTGAAACCCATCACATCACTCAATATTGTCATCACCCCGACAGTACCACAGATCGTTTGCAGACACCAAGTCTCAAATACCATGCAAGCATTGTAATCCTAGATGTACTGGTCTTGTTATGTTTAAATAAAGCCATTTCAAAACATTTACATAAAGGATGATATACTTTGAATGCCAGTAAGTCATTACTTTAAAAGATTAAGCCAATGGTCCAGATTCTGTTTCTGAAAAGGACTTAGGAACAGGACAGGTGTTAATCTTTCATGTGTCCCTTTTTTCAGGAATAACCAACTAAGGGATCTACCATCTGAGATGAAGAACTTAACTAAACTGCACTCCATTATCCTTAATTACAACAGGTAACTCAGTATTCCAGGTACCACTCATCTCCACATTAATTCCTCATTGTTTTTTGCAATCTGTTTTAATGGACCAGAAGTTAATAACTACCCAACACACGTCAAGTACTGCAGATTTCTTTTGTGAAAAGTCCCCTTTTTACAAGTCACATGCAGTATATAAACATACTGAAATCCCACCCACGTGTGCCTAGTGCAGCCACCTAATGAGTCATTCCAAAAAAGCTAAAGGTCATTTGCATTGTTTTCTTTTTCCCAATCTGTGGAGAAATGTTTGAAAGGACATAACTTGAAAAATAATATAACTAGAGTCCGGAAATTGTGCAGGCTTATTGATATGTACATATGGTCTTTAATGGTACAATCCTGCTTTGATAGAACAATAGAAACCAATTACTTGACGATGTAAATTTTATCAAAAGAACTTTTTTTTTTGTTGCAATCATCCGCCAACCATAAAGTCTTTACTTTTCACCATAACAGGCTGATTTCTTTTTCTCTGATAGGCACCGATAGGAGCTTTAAAAATGTAGAGTATGGTACCAGTCAGAGGCATGCTTTGTGAGAAAAACATACTGAAATTAAGTTTTTTGCATTTATGGCCGATAGTTGACCATGTATTGAGCAGGTATGACAGGTAAAACAACTCTAATATGTACTGGAAGAGTTAAATAATATTGTTACTGAGCTAAAAGAAAAATCAAATAGTTGGATTTTTCTGGATATTCCAAAAGATGCTGATGCCATACAGTTTGTGTGTATATTTTGTGGATACCTGTCGTTAGGCAAAATGGCTTTGGCACACGAAGTTCTAAGAACATGTTCCATTGGTAATAAACTCAGTTGTGGTGACTCTTACCACAGCCAGGATTACACCAAAAATTTAAATGGTGAGACCAACTGTTTGTGATGTTGTAAACACTGCTTTATTTAGGACAGTTGTGCAAAAAACATGATCATGGGTTGACAAGGAATGTTTCACTTGATATTACAAGCAAAAAATACATCTAATTGTACATGGACATGATCACTTATACATTATTTAGAACACTATGAGTTGGAAAACCCTGATTTTTCTTTTAGTCCAGTAACAATATCATATAACTCTTCCAGTTGGGACAACTATTGGAGTCATTTGACCTATCATAACTGCTCAATGGTTGTCCTACTACTGGCCATAAATGCAAAAATCTTACTGCAACATTTTTTTTCTCATAAAGCATTCCTCTGACTGGACAGACACATTATAATGTTTGCAGATGGCTTCATCATCACCTCTCTTCTCAGTGATGATGTCATCGACTATGGTCCAGTGATTTCAGAGATTGGTGTAAACAGTCTTTTCTGAATATAAATGTGTTAAAAACAAAAGAAATGCTCATCGATTTTAGAAAGAACCTTCCACCTGTTCCCTCTATTTTATTCACGGCCAGGCTGTTGAAGCTGTCCAGCAATATAAGTACTTGGGAGCGATAATCGACAACAAACTAACCTTTGATTCCAACACTAATTTTGTCTGTAAAAAGGCTCACCAGTGCTTGTATTTTTATCGCAGACTTAGAAAGGTCATTGTCGACACCTCTTTTATGAAAACGTTTTATTCTTCTTTTATTGAATCTGTTTTAACTTTTGCTTTTATCTGCTGGTTTGGGTCACTTACCCTGATAAACAAGAACAGGTTGGAAGGAATTGTAAAAGTTAGTAGAAAAGTCAGTGGGACTGACCTGACCTCATTGCTTTACAAAGACAGACCTTTTAAAACTTTCCAGTCAGTCCTCGCTGACAGCGGCCTTCTGCTATGTGGCGAGTTTAAGTTGCCCCCTTCTGGTCATAGGTACAGTCTCTACAGGTGTAGGTCAAACTATGAACTAATTTGTCCTTGCCGCCATTGTCCTTTTAAACAGCATCGTTTAATTTTGGATTATTTTATTTATTTTAATTTAGTTCTGTATTTGTTTTTTAACGTCATATTCTTTTGTGTATGACTGATTATGATTTTATTATTTTAATCTATTTGTTTTTGTTACATCTTATTTCATTTTATTGTCACATCTTTGGTCTATTTTGTGAAGACTGCAGGACAAATTGCCCCTCAGGGATAATAAAGATTAGCTTGACCTTGACTAGCACCGTACTCTACATTTTTAAAGCTTGCATTGGTGCAATACAGGACAAAATCAGCCTCCTATGGTGAACAATGCAGGTTTTATGATTGATGGAATATTGGACTAGACAGAAACATTGAAATTTTTTGACCAGAAGCAAAGTTTTACTATGGGTGTACTATATGTACATATCAATGAGCCTACGAAATGGACTCTAGATACATTATTTTCCAAGTTATGGCACTTCAAACATTGCTCTACAGAGTGGTGCAAAGAAAATGGTGCAAAAATTGACATGACCCCACCCCTCTTTAAGAATTTCAAACTCAAAAACTAATGTTACCTATGACCCCAGATTTTACACATGGTCAGCTCGATCAATATTCACCACTTTAAAAATATCTGTCAAATTGAAAACTGTCAGGTGTGGGACATTGGTGAATTGAGGCAGAATTACCCTAATGAGAGTGGCTGGATGTTTACATGAAAATGCTACAGCTGAAGCTTCAGTCACATCAACTGGCCACACCTTCCTTTATCTCACAGCCTACAGTTAAGTTCTGACACCTGGTGTTCAACTGGCCCTGGAAGTATAATTATTGAGGTGTGATGTTATCAGTTCTGCTATCGAACTGGATATTTACAATAATAGGAAATTCCTCTTTATTATCACTACGTCAACATTTTATTTAGCATTTTGTATCACCATCTTGGTTTTTCATTTGTCTTTGATGCTTTTTATTTATATAGTGCCAATTCACAACATCTCATCTCAAAGCACTTCACGTAGAAGATCAAGCCCTTAAAAAATTTAGATAAAGAACCCAACAAAACTGAAGTTTCCTTTGGATTCCCTTTTAGCAACACTTGATGACAATGGGAAGGAACAAAATACCTCCCCTTTACTGGGAAGGACAAAAAACCTCTGACAGAACCGGGGTGAGAGTGGGGATGAGGGGGGTGGGGATAGCAGGATAGCAGGTGAAAACAGACAAATGCATAGGAGAGCAATAACCAGTTTGGAGGTCGATGAGGCCAGTGAATACAGATCAAAGCTCCAGATACAGACACACCTGCAGAGAAAAAAAACACAAACTGTGGGAGAGAGAAGACACAAAGTTAGTGACATGTAATGGTGATATATACCGGTAACTATGAAAGAAAGAGAGATGAGAGTTGAGGAGAGGAGCCCAGTGCATCATGGGAATCATCCAGCAGTCCAAACCTATAGCAGTATAACTATAAGCTTTATCAAAGAGGAAAGTTTTAGAGTGTCTGCCTCCTGCCTCTTTTTCAGCATCACTCTGAGACAGGATGATCTTAATTTTGAAGATATTACATAGGTAAAAGAAGGCAGACTTGCCTTATATGTCAGTTAAACGACATATCCTGGTCAAAAATACCTCCGAGGTTCTTACAGTATATAGTGACTTCAAGTTTTTCAGAATTTAGGAGGAGAAATTTGTAAGTCATCCAGGCCCTTATGTCCTTCAGACATGCCTGGAGTTTGACTAACTGACAATTTTTATCTTGCTTCACAGTGAAAATGTATGCAACATGTCCTAATGATGTTTAAGAGAAGCATGTACAAGGTAAATAGTATGGTCCTAGCATGGAACCATTTCATTTCTGTGCAGATGGTCACATCATTGGCTTGCAACAGCTTTTTCAAGAATTTTAGAAATTAAAGGAAGGTTGGATATGGGCCACTGTAGAGTGGGTAAAACACCTCGATCCAGAGTAGGCTTTGTGAGAAGAGATTTTATTATAGCAGCCTATGCCTATGTTGTGCAGCCTGTTAATAAAGAGGAGCTGATGATGTCTAATACTGGAGTTTCATTTAAAGGAAAAATGTCCTTAAACAGTCTAGTATGATTGGGTCAAACAGACATGTTGCTGGCTTAGTAAAAATGACAATCAACGTGAGCCCAGAGATTTACAGCAGAGAAGCCAAGTAATCCAAATATACAGTCCAAGTATAAATCTGGTAACATAGACACCTCCAAAGCCACCGCATCTAAAAACATGTTCATGATTTTTCTGTGATGATCAAAACTATGCTCAGAAAGAGGGTCATGAAGTTATCATTATTGAGTTCCAAAAAAAATGCAAGGCTTCACAGAGCCATGTCTTTTGTCAGTTTTGCCATGGTGCTGAAAAAAAAACATGGGGTTGTTCCTGTTTTCCTCTAGTAGAGATGAAGCAATTTTCATTCTATAGAGTGCTGTTTTATACATCATAAAACTGCCATTCCAAGCTAAGTGAAATTCTTCTGAATTTGTGTAACACCTCCATCTTTTCAGTCTTTGTGAAGTCTGCTACAAGATGAGCATTTTTGAATTATACCATTGGGGTACTGTACAAACAACAGTTTTTTTGTGCTTTACAATTTGAATATAAAAGACTAAATGTACTTTCAAACAAGTTAAAACTAAATTTTGGTCTTTAGTTGATTAATAAGTATGAGTGGAAGATTGCTGCCACTCCTCCCCCTCTGCCTGTACCTCTCAGGATATGAAAATTGTAATTTATCTCCACAAGCAGGTATGTTATGATGTGGTATGTTTTGCTTACATGGAGCTAACAAAATTAGCAAGCAGGTAAACTACCCTAAAATCACTTTGTGCTGGCATTGCTGGCTAACTCTGTGCTTGCATTTGAAGGATTTTTCTCCTACTAAAAAGTAATAATGAACCAATTGTATATCCATCAACTCACTGAAAATGTATTGGTTGTTCAGAAATGTACTTGCACTTGAATTAATAAAGATTTCCTCCGGCAATGTGTACTCTCTATACCGAACCATAGCAACACGGTGCATTGAAAATAAGGCAACAGCGCCCTCTTCTGGACATCTACAAGCAAATAACACGTATTTTCCATGAAAGCGCACCACTATCAATAATGGGTGATGAGCTGAAAGAGTGGGAATGTATGAAGCAGAATTACTTGAATAGAAAGCAGTTGGACCGTCCATCTTATGGTTTATGCTTTGTGTGGAGCTGGAGCGCCCGACGTTTTCTGATATGAATTTGAAGTTATGAACTGAAGTAGCCGAAACAAATCAAAAGTTCTTGATGACTTGACGGTTGGATTTAACTGCGAGAAGCTATTACGGGATTTTAAAGTTGTCTCAAGTAATGGCGCTCCGGCCAACGCTGGAAGTTAAGGACAGATCATCAACATCTGCGAAGTTGGCGCGCTTTAACAAAACTGACTCTACTTTTGTCTGATTACAGGTTTGAGTCCTTCCCTGAAGTCCTTTATCAGGTCTTTTCCCTAGAGACCATTTTGCTTGGTAATAACCAGGTGAGTGGAGTGGACCCTTGTCGTCTCATAAAATTGGTTCATCTGTCAACACTGGATCTGTCAAACAACGACCTACTGAACGTCCCTCCCAAACTGGGCCTGTGTACTAGCCTTAGGTAAGGAGTACAGGTTGCACATGCTCTTCTTTCTCATCCCAAAGTGTGTTTGTGCCTGAACTCCATCACTGCAGCACATCACCAGCTGCTGTCTACAGTGTTCATATTCAACTGACGTACTTGATTTAGTTTCCTTCAAATTGCACCATTCATTTGTTCTTAGGTTGATAGTTCAACTTTCCCCTCAGAGTGAAGTTATTCAACTGAGTTTTATGTGCAGTTTGAGTGCCTATTCAAAGCACAGTGAATGCAGTTAGGCTCAATACAATTGTTTTTTTTCTTTTTTAAATATAGGAATGTATGTGTTTTTATTCTGAGCTTTAAAAATAGTCAGTTGATTTTTTTTTTTTTTTTAATCATTGTGAAATCCCCCCAACACAATAATTGAAAGTCTGTCTTGTCCTTCAGGTGTCTCAGTCTTGAGGGGAATCCTTTCCGCACACCTAGAACAGCCATTGTGGCCAGAGGAACGGATGCAGTGTTGGAGTACCTGCGCAGCCGCATACCTACATGACCCAGACCTTACCTGAGAGAGCTCCACCATCATGATGAAGATGCATCCCTTTTGGGCTGGCCAATCATCATTTTTAGCAATTTTAAACATGTATGCAATTAAATGTTCACTTTTTTTTTCTTGAAATTGGAATGCCAAAGAAAGTTAAAGGAAAACAAGAGAATTCCAGTTTCAGCTGCAGGAGTCGGGTTTGTATTAGATGGATATGAATTGAAACTTGATTAATATTTTTGGGTAATCATATTTCAACTGGTGCCTGCAGTTGTGACTGAAACCACTGCCAAAGGCACCTCTCTTAATAAAGCTGTGTCTATTAATTATAAACGATGTGAATTTATTAATGGTACACAGTTTATGTCCCAGTTTAAATTTGTAGGCCATTTTTACTACCTCAATTAAGTGTGTCTCAGAACACAAAGACATTGAAACTTTGAAACCTAAAATTAGTTGTCTGCTTATTAACAATCAACTTCATACTGTTTGATCTCATAGAACTGTTTTATACAAATAGTATAAAAAAAAAAACAAGAGAAATACATATAAGTCGTCTCCACTGTGTGTGAATTGAAGTTTGCTGCACTCAAGCACTTTTTGTCAGATTTGAATCGGACTGGAAGATTAGCACTATTCTGCAGTATGGTTTATGAGCCAGCACCTTCTCTGACTGTTTGTCTTTCTCCATTAACCTACAGTTGTGAACAGAAGTTTGTATACACCAGTAGAGGTCAAATATATCATGGCAGTGGTGGCACAACGGTCAGGACTACTGATCCGAAGGTCAGCGGTTCAAACCCTGATGCGGCCACTGTTGGGCCCTTGGCCGTTCTGCTCCAGGGGTGTCGTACCATGGCTGAACCTGCGCGCTGACCCTGTCCTCTGACACCCCCACACCCCCCAAATTAGGGGGATATGCGAAAAACAGAATTTCACTCTGAGGATTAATAAAAGGTAGGAAAAAATATGGCCTCTACAGGTAGTCTATGCACTCATCAAAATCAGCCACATACACTACATCAGCATAGCCAGAAGAGCTCAGAAAAGACTGGAAAAACAAATCATTGACTTGAAGTCAGGAAGGTAGAACAGCGTTACTTTTAAACTGACAACTAATAAGGAAAGCATGGATTTACCTGGGCTGCACAGTGGCGTAGTGGTTAGAACGTTCACCTTGCAGCCAGAAGATCCCTGGTTCACGTTCCGGCTTTCCCAGAGTGAGGTTTGCCGTTTCTTCCTGTGCATGTGTGGGTTTTCTCCGGGTTGTCCAGTTTCCCAAAAATATGCTGAGGTTGATTATTCTAAATTGCCTGTAGGTGTGAATGTGAGTATATGTAGCCCTGCGACAGACAGGCGACCCATCCAGGGTGTCCCCTGCCCTCGTCTCAAGTCAGCTGGGATAGACTCCAGCCCCCACCGCGACCCTAATGAGGATTAAGTGGTGTCAAGATAATGGATGGGTGGTTTTACCTTGCTGACATGATTCAACTGCATCTGCAGTCTTCTTCAGAGCGTCATCCAGCGTGTGATGACATGTCCTTTTTATCATGTGACCGATCTGACAGATCTGTCAGAATCTGTCAGGTCGGCCATGCCCCCCGTCATCTCGTGGTCTCTGGAGGATGGAATCCCAGGTATGCGAGAGGATGTAGGCCCCCTCGTCCCGGTTAACGGAACTGGTAAGGCAAGGACATGTCATCACACATAGGATGACTGCAGATGCAGTCGAAACATGTCAGCAAGGTAAAACCATACTTCCCTTATTTAGTTGTCGGTTTTAAAGTAACGCGATTCTATAATAAGAAATGACAAAATGAACATAATCCAACTAAGTCAGGAAGGTACTTAGAGCCTTTTCAAAATGGCTATGGACCCCAATATCGTCTTTGCAAACAATTGTCAATCAAAAACCACCAAAAAGCAGGTCTGCAACGAATTAGAAGCTGCTGGAACACAGGTGTCATTATTCACAGTCATGCGTGTTTTACATCACCATGGTCTGAGATGTTGTTGTGGAAGAAGGAAGCCCCGTCTCAAGAAGAAGCACCTTAAGGCTCAACTGTTGTGTGCTCCTGTTTACATGGATAAAGAAAAGGCCTATTTAAGAGAAAGCTCTGTTCAGCAAAAATTGAGCTATTTGGCGACCTTGACCAGAAACCTATTTGGAGAAGAAAAAATAGTGCCCTTAACCCCAAGAACCCCTAGCTAGCATCAAGTATGGTAGCATTGTGCTTTGGGGCCGTTTTGCTGCCAGTGGAACTGGTGTTTTACAAAAAGTAAATAGAATCGTAATAGGACTACTACATCCTCATTCTTCAGGAAAACCCTTTGCCAAAAGATTGGGTCTTGGATGCAGTTGGGCGTTCCAACAAGACAATAAACCCAAAAGCACCTAGTTCCTAGTTGAGGGGAAAATGGCCAAGGAACATACAAACAAATATTAAGGTTCTGAGAAAGTATGAACAATGACATTGACTGACTTTACACACGTGGACAAAATTGTTGGTACCCCCCGGTTAATGAAAGAAAACCCACAATGGTCACAGAAATAATTTGTATCTGACAAAAGTAATAAAAAAAAAATTCTGTGAAAATTAACCAATGAAAATCAGACGTTGCTTTTGAACCGTGGTTCAACAGAATTACTTTGAAAAATAAACTCATGAAACAGGCCTGGACAAAAATGATGCTACCCCCAGAAAAGACTGAAAATAATGTGACCATAAACATGTTCAATCAAGGTGCATCCTCTAATTAGCATCACAGGTGTCTACAAACTTGTAATCAGTCAGTCGGCCTATTTATAGGGTTACAAGTAGTCACTGTGCTGTATGGTGACATGGTGTGTACCACACTAAACACAGACCAGAGGAAGCGAAGGAGAGAGTTGTCTCAGCAGATTAGAAAGAAAATTATAGACAAGCATGTTAAAGGTGAAGGCTATAAGACCATCTCCAAGCAGCTTGATGTTCCTGTGTCTACAGTTGCACATATTATTCAGAAATTTAAGATCCATGGGACTGTAGCCAACCTCCCTGGATGTGGCCGCAGGAGGAAAATTGATGACAAATGGAAGAGACGGATAATACGAATGGTAACAAAAGAGCCCAGAACAACCTCTAAAGACATTAAAGGTGAACTCCAAGGTCAAGGTACATCAGTGTCAGATTGCACCATCCGTCGTCGTTTAAGCCAAAGTGGGCTTCATGGGAGACGACCAAGGAGGACACCATTGTTGAAAACAAATCATAAAAAAGCCAGACTGGAATTTGCCAAACTGCCTGTTGACAAGCCACAAAGCTTCTGGGAAAATGTCCTATGGACAGATGAGACAAAACTGGAACTTTTTGGCAAGGCACATCAGCTCTATGTTCACAGATGCAAAAATGAAGCATATCAAGAAAAGAACACTGTCCCTACTGTGAAACATGGAGGAGGCTCTGTTATGTTCTGGGGCTGCTTTGCTGCATCTGGCACAGGGTGTCTTGAATCTGTGCAGGGTACAATGAAATCTCATGACTATCAAGGTATTCTAGAGAGAAATGTGCTGCCCATTGTCAGAAAGCTTGGTCTCAGTCACGGGTCATGGGTCTTGCAACAGGATAATGACCCAAAACACAGCTAAAAACACCCAAGAATGGCTAAGAGGAAAACATTGGACTATTCTGAAGTGGCCTTCTATGAGCCCTGATCTAAATCCTATTGAACATCTGTGGAAGGAGCTGAAACATGCCGTCTGGAGAAGGAACCCTTCAAACCTGAGACAACTGGAACAGTCTGCTCATGAGGAGTGGACCAGAATACCTGCTGAGAGGTGCAGAAGTCTCATTGACAGTTACAGAAATTGTATGATTGCAGTGATTGCCTCAAAAGTTTGTGCAACAAAATATTAAGTTAAGGGTACCATGATTTTTGTCTAGGCCTGTTTCATGGGTTTATTCATGAAAATAATTCTAGGGGGCAGTGGTGGCGCAACGGTTAAGTCTCTGGACTACTGATCAGAAGGTCAGAAGTTCAAGCCCTGATGCGGCCACTGTTGGGCCCTTGAGCAAGGCCCTTAACACTTCCTGCTCTAGGGGCGCTGTACTGTGGCTGACCCGTCGCTCTGATTCTGAAAATCAGAATTCCCCTCGTGGGGATAATAAAATAAAATAAAAACCACGGTTCAAAAGCAATGTCTGATTTCCATTGGTTAATTTTCATAGAATTTTTATTATTATTTTTGTCTCATTCAAATTATTTCTGTGACCACTGTGGGTTTTTCTTTCATTAACTGAGGGATACCAACAATTTTGTCCACATGTGTAAATGTTACTGTGATGTAATTTCGGTAAAATTTATCACCAAAAGACGTGGTAGATAATTTGGTCAAAATACTCATTCTGTACCACTTGCAGCTCTGTATGGGATACACAGGGACAAACAATGAACAAAGGATGCATGGTTATGAAAGCATAAACATCAGTCTCAAAACAAAGTGTTTAAAAAGAGTTTAGTCTATGTTTAATGGAAATTAGCATTTTTCATTTGTCTCTCTACAAATGAAAACTTAACAGTCACTTCTTCTGTAGTGTGTTAGAAATTATAGAGAGGGTATGAAATACACAGCCTACAATGGGCTGTAAATCAGAACGGGCAGGTAGTTAAGCTGCATATTTAAGGAAAATATTCAACAAATTTGTTTTGAAATTCTCAGACATGTGACATATAAACCAGTTATCTGAAAAAAAATCTATACCAGGAGCACAATAGACATTGTTACCTGGCAGTCCAAACATCTCATTTTTATTTTCAAAATGGACATGCAGCAGTTGGAGTCACATCTGGGCAAATCTCCCATGTTCACACGTCACTGATTTGTATCATTGTTTTTCTCGCAAGTAGACACAATCCCTGATAGGTAGAAACATACATAACCAAATGATTGTTTATTGTTTAACTTAATTGAACAGACATAAAAACATTATAATCTGACCATGACATATACACGTATAAAGACATACTGGCAACAGAAGCTACAATGCTGGAATTTCATACAAAATACCATAAATACATACTCAGGACTCAAAGAAGTGCTGAATCATTTTAACACTCCATACAGGTCAATACGCAACTTGTTCCTACTGACCTTAGAATCCCTAAATTAAAATAATTAAAATAAGCATTTATGTGTGTGTTGGACATGCTGCAGTGTGTGTTGGACATGCTGCAGTGTGTGTGTGTGTGTGTGTGTGTGTGTGTGTGCGTGCGTGCGTGCGTGCGTGCGTGCGTGCGCGCGCGCGCGCGCGTGTGCGTGTGTGTAACGATAGGCTGGATGTTTCTGGCATGTTCATACAGATTGTGGACAGCTAATGACGTTGACCCAGATCCTTGTTGCAAAATGGCCAACCTCCTCACAATATTTACAAAAATATAAAATGTAAATAAAAATACAAACAAATTCTCTTTTTAAATTAATTTTTGTTAAGAAAGGAGGACTGAGGTGTTGAAGGTTTGCTGGAAAACTGGTTGTCTCTCAATGGTATTGTCCTCCAAACAGTGGGCCCTGGTGACATTACTTGTCTGTCTTCTGTTTTTTGCTTGCAACTTCGTCCTGAAAATGAAAGAAGAACAAGGTGAGAGGTAACACCTCACATAAATAACAATAACAACAATAGTAGTGACATATTCCTCTTCCTCTTTAGAAGTGGGGAGAAATGAAGCCAGTTAGCTTGTTAGAAAAAGGCAAGGTCAATGATATTTGTTGTGCTGGTGGATTCAAAAAAAAAAAAGACAAAATAAATACATCTCCATGCTCACTAATATTAGGAAAAAGGCTACAAAAGTTAAATGTGGGTAATATTTCATCGTATTTGTTAAATTTTTGATCATACAATTTAAGTCATACAGTGATATACATGATAAGTTATACCTACAGAAGCTCATTCCATAGTGAAGGGTGTTTCCGTTACACACTGAGCTTTTAGAAACAGTAAACATTCTCCCAACTCTTTCTAAATAATATCTACTCATTGTTTTTCAGCTTTGGCAGACACTGAAATAAATTTTTCCACAAGTATCCGTCACTCTTTTGAGGACCCGTATCGTGAAACTGTACAGATGATTCTCTACACGTGTTGTTTTGATTGGAAACCAGTCTATATATGAGTCGTTTGCTATAGTTATGTATTAAGTAGTGCATCTGGTGTGAGCTTAATTATTTTAAAGGTTGCAACCTTTCCAAACCACTGGATCTCACTAGAGCACCACCATCTTAGCCCAAAACAAACAGGTACAGTGTGTTTATAAATGAAGGGAGAGCAACAATTTGAAGGGAGGGACTCACATGCACTAGCATTACTTCACTACATCTTTATATAGCTTATAGTTGTTTGCTGCTATGTTAATTGTTTATTAATTGTGCATAATGTTTCATGCTACATCTTTAAGGTGCTATAGTGAACCAGCTTTTTTAGGCTGGAGATTGTGGCCCTTTCCTTTCATGCATGCATTCTGCTCTGTAAATCTGATGGCTACGAAATGGGTTGCTGATCGGTAAAAGTTGTGCTGGCAGTCATACTAGGTCAGACCTACTAACAATTTGGTATAACTTTCAGCATAGCACAAGTGTGAACTCAGCCTTCACATTAATGAACAGGTAAGGTACTTTACAAAGTCATTAAAGGAAAGATTTTTCCACATTTCAGGACCAAGATGACAGAGACAGTTTCACAACACATCTTTTTCACACACTTTGCTCTACAATTTCAAATCAATTAGGCAACATAATGTAATAATAGTCCTTAAAAAAACATAATGAGAAAACCTTACTGCGATGAAACAGACACAAACAGTTTAAGACAAATGATACTCACCAATCACCAACCCACAAGATGTTACAAGAAACTGGAGTGTGTTTCTTCCAGCTGTTTGGAACTATTGGTCTGATTTTGTTTAATACCTACAGCATCAGACAGCAGTAGGATGCATGTGTGCATCTCTAAAAAGCACATACTCGGGTGTCCAAGGGTTTCTTCAGCAAGAAATGGCCGCATCCTGATTTGCATGTGCAGGGAAAACCGTCAAATGACATCACAGGAGCTTCAGCAGCAGTGGTCAAACCAAACTTGTGTCCAGTGTTCCACCCGCACTGTACGTGGCAGACGTTTAGATCATGGTTTAAGGTCCAACAAGGCTGTCAACAGGCCCCTGATCAATGAGAGACAGAGGTTAGCCCAGGGGCATGGGGCCCAAGCACACAAGAACTGGACAACCAAGAATTGGAAGAAGATTCTGTGTCCAGTTTCCAGCTTTATCTTCCTCCTGAGGGTACGCAGAAGGCCAGACGAAGCATTATCTCCAGCATGTACAGTACCTACTGTCAAGCATGGTGGAGGCAGTATCATGGTTTGGGGATGCATGAGTGCTGCTGGTGTTGATCATCTCACTGTCTATGACGGCACATTGAACTGTGCCAAGCATTGTGCCATTCTCCAAAATCACATGCTCCCTTCTGCACATGCTATGTTCCGTCGAGGTCAAAATTGGATGCTTCAACAAGATAATGCCCCTTGAACACATCCAGGGCCAGTAGAACGTGGCTACAGGAGCACAGTATCCAGGTCTTAGAGTGGCCAGCTCAATCCCTGGACATGAGCCCCACTGAAAATCTTTGGTGGATTATCAAAAGGTCTGTTTCAAAGTGTAAACCAAAGAATTAAGATGAATTAAAAGCCGTAATTCAAAAAGAATGGGACAAGATCACCCCTCAACAGTGTGAAAGGCTTGTGGGGAACATCCAGCCAGGATTAGAGCTCTACTGTATGCTAATGGCAGGACTGCTAAATATCAATTTGATGATGTGATGGTTTATTTTTTGTTCAGTTTTGAACACATTCTCTGTGATTTGTTGACTTTGATACTGACAATGTTGAGAACTGACATTGAAACTGTCAAGAATTTAGTTTTGTTTTCTTGTAAACAATAAACAAACAAAAAAATCAATTGTATTTGTTTGTGTCTGTCTAATGCAGTCACCTTTTGAAACACAAAAAAGATCTTTCCACAAATATTTCATGATAAGAGTTGAGATTGTGTAAAATTTTAAGGGTGTCCGAAAACTTTTTGTGTGAAAGGGGCTAAATGACAGAATGCTGTCATTCCAACGGACTTAATAATCCACCAGTGTTCTATGTTGCATGGGATATCATGTCAACTCATCCTTACCTCTTCATCATCATCATCCTCAGCGGCTCTCTTTCCCACTGGCCCATCAAGGTTATCATCCTCTTCGTCACCTAAATACACATCGATAATTAGAGGCTGTTAGACTGATAAAGTGGGAAAAACCCTGGCATCACTTTGATCGCATTGCTCCCTGTATCATTTCTGTTCTTCTCAATCTAAAGTCTGCACTAAACTTCTCACAAAATAACCAGTGTAAAATGCTGTGAACATGGAAGCTTGTGGGGAGAGCACGAAGCAGCTCTTTTGGGGCCAAGATACTCCTCCAGCTATACTGACAAATTAGATTCACATGGTTCACATACACACACACACACAAACACACACACACAAAAGTTACAAAAAATAAAATAAGAAAAGCTACCTTGACTCATGCCATATACAACATATAATAAAAGAGAATACTGTTTTGAGTTTCTTCAAGGATCATTTACAACCACCAAGTGTTATGTACCTGTATGTGTCTCTAAATACACTGATGTCAGTAGACTGAAGTAAATTGTACAGTTTTAGAAACTGGCCACCAGATGGCAGATCAAGCCTTCTAATAAATCAGTGTATAATACATTATTAGCAGGTTTAGCTTATACATAGAATGTGTTGTTCTGTTTTTGTAACTTCACAAGGTCTTTATTACATACATAGTTTGTGCTGGGAAAAGGTAGTTTGATTTGTGCACAAAACAATTCTGAAAGGAGGTTGTAAATAAAATCTTCATTTTGGCTTCTCATTTGGGGGTCCATTTATTTTCCAATGAAATATTCCCTTGGGACCAAGAGCATTCTAAATGATTTTCTGAATTTCTAGCAACCACAAAAGCTGAAGTAAACTGGGAGGCTGGCATTAATTAGTGCTAATGCTTTATGATTAAAATTCAATCCATGGCTGACTACACTGAACCTGCAGGTGACACCTACTGGATTCTGCTAGCCATGTGATTATGAAATAAGTATCATGAAAGTATTTATTTGGATTCTTGTTAAAATATGCAGTTGCTTTCACACATAGTGAAAAATAAATTTAGCGTACCTTACAAGAAAAAAAAATAGTGTTAAAGCATGGTATGCATGGTATTCAACACTCTACTTTTGGTCTGTCTAAGATGATACATACCAGTATAGAGCATACCCTACCAATATGCTCACATTATAAAAAAAGCAGAGTCAGTCATGGCTAGGGTGGTACAACAGGTTGTACACTAAGCATAAGGTTGGTGGTTGTATCTCTGGTTCCTCCGTGTGCCGAAGTGTCCTTGGGCAAGACACTAAACTCCAAGTTGCTCCCAATGGTAGGTGAGCCCTTGCATGGCAGGTCTGTCACCATTTTAAAGTGCTTTGCAAAAACCTAGCTCATTTAAAAAAAAAAAAAAGTGCTATATAAGTGCTGACTATTTTTTATCATGATGTTTACTGTCTCTCTGTTGTTTTTCAGTATGGTATAAAAACACCAACCTTCTCCATCCTCCTCTTCCTCCTCGCCCACATCTTCGTCATCTTCCTCTACCTCATTCTCCTGCTCACCATTCTCATCGTCCTGACAGGGTGAGATATTTACATTCACCAGCAGAGATACAAGGACCATTTATGTTCGACAAGCTGTGCAAGGAACACAAACTGTTTCTTACATTTTTTCCATTGGCTGCAGAATTCTCTCCATTCTCTGTCTCTTCAGCCTGATTCTTCTCCTTGAACTCCTAAAAGCAAACATATATATTCAGACGCATGTCTAGTTTTATGGACACAGTGTAAGAAACACAGTGACAAAAGACATGACCAATGACCAAATCTGACAATGCACACTAGCTTTATGTTTTCATAGGAATGTTAGAAATGGGTATGAAAGCTCAATATATTCAAAATATGCACACACTTTCTTTTCCGGAGCTTTTTGTTGTTGATATGTACAGTTTGAGAGGCAAATAGGGAGAAGAGTGGTGGGAAGACATGCAGTAAAGGGCCGTGAGCGGGAATCGAAACCAGGCCATCGGGGATTAGCCCCTGTTCATGGGTCGTCTGCTCAACCAGTTGATTGGACAATGACTGAGCAGCCTTAGCGGAGTACTGCACTCTGAGGTCCTTTCCTGTTTTTATTGTTCTTGTCATTTTAGTTAATTATTATGAATCACAGAGGATTAATTTCTACAACCGTAGTGCATGACACTTATGTTTCTGTATTCTTTACAATAACCTGTCTGTATTGATAATGGCGGTATTTACCTGTCTGCAACATTTGAAAAATGATCTGAAAATCTGTAGTTACTACACAGTATCACCAAATAAGGTCAAAGTATAAAAACAAAATGAAAGACAACCAATTGGGAATGGTTATAATAATTGTTGAACTCAGTCTGTACTCAATTTTATTTTGATGTATCCCAAACACCCAATACTCAACGAGGTAGGTTTCTCTAGTTCCAGTTGGAAACAGTTTATGTTGTAGCTCCAGTTCTCCTTAAAAGTTGGTTCAACTTGACTTCCTAATTGGCAGAAGACACAAAAATTGACTGCTAAAAGAGGAGAGAAGCTCTCAAACGGGGCTCCCTTCATCCTCCTAACCTTCATGGAACACAGCTGCTCATTGGTCAGTTCTTCCAAGGTCCCTCCCACTTCTTCCTGGCTAGCTGAAACCCGTCACCGTCTGTCACTGCTGCAGTTTGATCAGAGCACAGCCACACACGTAACGGTGCAAAGACTACAACTCCCAGCATAGCATTACTCCGTGTCAGCTAATAAAAAAACAGCAGGTTCCAAAGCAAAATGATTTTCGTCTGACAGAACTCCCACAAGCACAGTACTGTTAAGCTTCAGATAAATGTTACCGAAACAGCACAGTGTACATATATATACACACACACACACACACACACCACACACACACACACACACACATATATATATATATATATATATATATATATATATATATATATATATATATATATACATATATATATAAGCCCATCATAATACTATGAACTACTGTATGATGCTATTCTGTGAACACGTTTTCTTGCTGCTGTCAGTGTCTTCCAGCTTGAGTCACCTTGCAGTGGCACAAGAAGAATGGCTCACTATCAGCAGCTCTGTCAGCCTCCCTCCTCGTGTTAAATGGATGGGAGACATCAGCCTGTGTGGCCGCTCGAGGGTTGATTGGTTGGTTAGTTGGTTGGTTGGTTGGTTGGTTAGTTAGTTAGGTAGCTTTTTAGTTAAGGACAGTCATATGCAACACGGACCCTTTCCACCAGAGAAGTAGCACCGAACTGTGCTCCGGCCAGTCTTTCTATCTTGGACACTCTACAGCTGTGTGTATTTGCATCGCGCCCTGCTGCGGCTCACACACACGCCGCGCACTCACACGCACCGTACGATGAATCTACGCCTCGCGCACCAGCTGCTAGTGAACGCGCGAGAGATCTATAGAATCGACTCGTCTTTCTGGGAGACTCACTTTGTTTGAACGATGGCATCATTCCTCCACTAGAAGAAAAAAGAGCGGGAACTCTGTAAATTTAAGATAAATACACGAACAAGCAAGAAGGAGGCGGGGAGGGGCGAGATTAACGACGGGTGGCACAGTACTTCTGCCGTGATTAACTGGGAGTGAACAGCACCGTGCGCGCTCCCAGCGACTTACCGAAGGTGTTCGCCGGCAGGAGCTCGACGAACAAACTCAGATTATTGATGAGTCGCGTCACCGATTGTACACCGGCAACATTAAACAGGATAGTAATTACGCCTAATATGCCGGGTATTAACAGGTTGCCCCATACAGTTCTACTCGATCTCAAAATAAAACTCATTACAACTATTTATTCAGTTGCCCGTACAATTCAGTTTGGTCAGTTCAGTCTGTAAATAGCCTGTGCACGACCACATTATAACCTCGCACAAAACCCATGCTTAAGACGGAACCTCTTCATAGAACCTTTACCAGCCCATTATTTGATAGTCATATATTGAGTAAACAACAGTTGTTCAACAGCCAGCTGTCTGTTGTAGTAGGTTCGTTGTTATTCCCACAGTCCTGCCCCCAAATATTCGGCGCGGAGCTGAGGTCTCCGTACCTCACAAATGATGAAAATATCTTAGTTAAATCACTGCTTTGGTTCTCACTTGCTGTAAACGCTTCATAAATCGCATCAAGTCACAACTTCGCACTGAGACATCGCACTGGGTTTGGCGACAGATTGGGACGGGCAACCCCTTAAAAAAAAGCAACCTGGATGGAGTAGCCGAACTATGGAGCCTCAATGTAGTTTCTAAGATGACAGATGAGTTTGCTGCGATCTCTTCGTGTCTTATTTCGAGGAAATGAAAGCAGGAGTCGGTAAACGCTCTGGACAAGCTTATGTCTTTTCTTTCTCCGAAATTGGTACGTTCACCAGCCTGTCCTCACTCCCCATCCATTCACACAGATGCTTTACCGACACATTTCAGTGGACTACAGCATTCTAGGCGGGCTTAACACCAGAACTGACTGCATGTATAAGCTAAAGATACTGCGTAGTATGTATTCTTTTATGTCGACATTGTGCTTAAAATAGGTAAATTGGTAACAGAGTTATAAATGGAAGCAGGAGTTAGGAAAAGCGTTGTCTCATTTCTTTTGTCCTTACCTTGGCGCTCAGCTCTCCACTGCTTTCCACCTTACTGTCCGCCATGCTAGGTATAGAATAAAAAATTAATGTTTTCTTGGAATATTGTAAAATTTTAAAAACAGATAAGTATTTTTTTCCGGGAGGAGGGGGTGCTGAAGAACCAGCTGTGCTGTCAGCTGCGTGCCCACCAGCCGGAGCAGCTGGTTTATAGAAGGTGGGAGGGGCCCGGTGTCGAAGAGCGAACTGTGATTGGAGAGCTTTGAAAATATTCAGCCTGTAATTGGTCGGAGAGAAACAATAGTCAGGCCTCCTTTTGTGTGTGTTCTTTGATATTTCAGAATTTTCGCTTTTTAATCTTTGTCACTCCCGCTCTCTGAGACAAGCACACAACACACATTGTAGTTACATATACTTTTTCAGACCCTCAGTAAGTTTTACAGTTTGTCTGTATCAGTATAGCCAAAATAACAGTTTCTTTAATAAAAGTATTAATCCCAAGATAATAAACCTTTAGAAAAATTGAAACGTTAAATCATTGTTGTTTGTATAGCAAATCAGAGCAGAAGTATTATCCAGTAGGGTAATAACCTTTGCAGTACCAACTTATGTTCATTGTAATGTTATGTGTCTGAACATCTTTAAATACATTCTACAGCTTTAAATATAACTGAGATCCAGTTATATTTAAAGCTGTAGCATGTGGGTCTATTGTAAATTAATTAATATATCATTGCAAGTTTATCATATCCTACATATGGAATTTTTATTTGGATCTTTAGCTACATTCCAGTAACGTCACTTAACAAGCATAAACAGCCAGAAGTTCTTGTGAAATTAGCGAGCTTCAATTAAAGAGTGCAAGTGCTTCAAACTTATTGTGTCTGCATTCAAGCACAGTGCAGAACCATTATAACGAGCACTACTGTGGGTTAAGTGTTCCACTTGGATATAATATTACTACTGCACATTGAATATGAACTCTGAGTTCATATTGAATGATCCTTGTATTCAGGCACAGTGTGACAGAAGCTGGGAGAAAGGATCTGAGGAGGGGAGGCAGAGGGGATAAGGGGAGTGAGGAATTGTGGAGGGGGTAAGAAAATAAAATGGGATGGGAGAGTCGCCTGTAGACAGAAGCATGATATGATACTCTGTAGCATGCAATAATGTTAAGACAAACTCAGGTACAGCAATGTATGCTGTAATTTCATTGTTAATGTTCTTCATGACAACTATCACGATAAGAGCAAAATTCGAAAGATGCATTTAATTCTACCGAAGTGTCTCTTATTAAACATCACAAAGCACTTTTGTCAGATTCCGGCAAATTATCACAAGCCACACTGTCTATAGTCCCTCACCAACATGGCGGCCTGGAGAGTCCATATTGCGTCGCGATTGTTGAACAGTTCCACTGATTGGGTAAGTGAACCGGAGTGAATATAAAACTGACGCTTTGCGCTCTGTGATTGGCTGATAGAGGTGGCAGTCATTTAGACGAGATAAGGAAAGTGGGTGCGGTCTTTGGCAGCAGGTAACGGCAGGAGCAAGTCAGAGGCAAAAGGGAGTGGGTGTGACTGAGCAAAGCTGAAACTCTCCAAACTTTTGCTGGCTCTTAAAATAATCTAATAATGTAAAATTAACTGAAGCTTTCCTAAAACATATGATGTAAACTTCTTGTGATACAACATGTCACTATTAATTGCTTTGAAAAAACGAATTCGTGGATACAATATACAAAAGAAGATAGGCAGAGGTGACTCTTGGTCTTCCTTTCCTGGGGCAGTCCTCATATGAGCCAGTTTCATTGTAGCGCTTGATGGTTTTGGCGACTGCATTCAAAGTTTTTGCAATTTTCCATACTGATTGACCTTCAGTTGTTAAAGTAATGATGGGCTGTCATTTCTTTTTAGTTAGCTGATTGGTTCTTGCCATAATATGAATTCTAACAGCTGTCAAATAGGGCTATCAGCTGTGTACCAATCTGACTTCTGCACAACCCAATTCATGGTCATAACCCCATTAAGAAGGCAAAAAATTCCACACATTAACCTTGACAAGGCACACCTGTAAAGTGAAAAAAAAAATCAGATGACTACCTCATGAAGCTCATGGAGAGAATGCCAAGATTGTGCAAAGCAGTAATCAAAGCAAAGGGTGACTACTTTGAGGAATCTAAAATATAAAACATGTTTTGACTTCTTTCACACTTTTTTGTTTACTGCATATGTGTCCATTAATAGTGGTGAAAAAAAGTTTTTGGACACACCATGCATTTGTGAAATACTGCATTAAGAATCACTCATGGTCTTCAAGTGCAATATGCAATATATATATATATATATATATATATATATATATATATATATATATATATATATATATATATATATATATATATATATATGTGCAATATTGAATTTCCCTTCGGGGATGAATAAAGTTATTGTATTGTATTGTATTTCTTTTAGTACAGTCACAGCCAAAATACTAAACAAATCCTAAAAAAAGCTATTAAAAACTTAAAATTGATCAGTTCCATAAAAATAAATAAGGAATTTTGAAACATGCCTCAAGATTCAGATTCTCAACCAGGAAGTTGCTGCCAGATAGCCAGGAAGTACAGATGCAGTCCTTCAGCAGTTGGGTACACTCTGCAGAAATACAGACAAACCAACAACTTGGAAGACAAACCAAGATCTGGGAGTCCAAGGGTTTCTTCAGCAAGAAATGACTGCATCCTGATCCTGCAGGGAAAACCGCCAAATGACATCACAGGAGCTTCAGCAGCAGTGGTCAAACCAAACTTGTGTCCAGTGTTCCATCCGCACTGTACATGGCCGACTTTTAGATCATGGCTTAAGGTCTTAGAAGGCTGTCAAGAAGCCTCTGATCAATGAGAGACAGAGGTTAGCCCAGCGTCGTTGGGACCAAGCACACAAGAACTGGACAACCAGGAACTGGAAGAAGATTCTGTGGTCAGATGAATCCAGTTTCCAGCTTTTTCTTCCTCCTGCTAATGTGAGGGTACGCAGAAGGCAAGATGAAGCATTATCTCCAGCATGTACAGTACCTACTGTCAAGCATGGTGGAGGCAGTATTATGGTTTGGGGATGCATGAGTGCTGCTGGTGTTGATCATCTCATTGTCTATGATGGCACAGTAGAACTTGACTGCAGGAGCACAGTATCCAGGTCTTAGAGTGGCCAGCTCAATCCCTGGGCAGGAGCCCCATTGAAAATCTGTGGTGGATTATCAAAAGGTCTGTTTCAAAGTGTAAACCAAAGAATTTAGATGAATTAAAAGCAGTAAATCAAAAAGAATGGGACAAGATCACCCCTCAACAATGTGAAAAGCTTGTGGGGAACATCCAGCCAGGATTAGAGTTCTACTGTGTACTAATGGCAGGACTGCTAAATATTAATTTGATGATGTGATGGTTTATTTTTTTGTTCAGTTTTGAACACATTCTCTGTGATTTGTTGACTTTGATACTGACAATGTTGAGAACTGACATATTGAAACTGTCAAGAATTTAGTTTTGTTTTCTTGTAAACAATAAACAAATACAAATATCATTTGTATTTGTTTGTGTCTGTCTAATGCAGCCACACCTTTTGAAACACAAGAAAGATTTTTCCACAAGTATTTCATGCTAATATTTAAGATTGTGTAAGATTTTAAGGGCGTCCACCACTGTATATAGTAAATGAAAGGTGTGCTGACTTTTGCTGCATATGAGGCTTTCTTTCTTTCTTTCTTTCTTTCTTTGTGGGTAGCTGTGAGACCTCGACAGCAGGGGGCAGCAGTGGATCATGCAAACAGTGGATAGTATCTGGAACACACTGATCTGTACTTTCTATGGAAAGTACATTCTTCATAATAATAATAACTGATAATCTCAAAGACAAAAAACAAAAGGTACATAGTGCTTTACAAAAAAGTTAAATTATGCTAATAACGAAATGAAAAGGATTAAAAAGGATTATGATTGGTGTTACCAAAGTAACCTAAAAAGTGTAAATATTGGGGTCAAGACCTCACAGTGTTATTTATGGTGTGATTTTACCTGAGTAATATTAGGAAACAAGCCTACAGAAGTTACATTGTATACTATTTTACTTGACTTGTTAATTATAGTGTGATAGTTTAGTTACTTATTAAACACAAAGGGTTAAATTCATGGAGAAAGAATAAAAGAATATGTGTCCATTGAATGTTCATGCCAAACTAATGTAGTCTCCTTGCGTTTTAATTCAATAACCATTTTTAAAAATAATTTAGCTCAAATCTATATTAAACAGGTTGAGTGCTTGTTGTGCAGTGTAGTGTGTATAGGTATTTTTTAAATCACTCCAAATTATGCTCATGAAATTGAAGGTGGCAGTTTTGTCACTGGTGTTCATCAGATGGTGGCTGCAACAAACAACACTGTAGTTACTTAAATGTAAATTGTGTGTTTGTAGACTTTTGGGTGCATGTACTGCTGTGAAGTGTTAATAGTGTAGCTGTTGTGATTGTGTTTTAGGAATTATGTGCATGGCCACATTGTTATACACCACCAGTCAAAAATTTAGACACAGCTTCTCATTGAATGGTTTTTCTTCATTTTCATGACTATTTACACTGTGGATTCTAACTGAAGGGAGCAAAACTATGAATGAACACATGAAATTATGTAGTAAACAAAAAAATGTGAAATAAGTCAAAACGTCTTGTATTTTAGATTCTTCAAAATAGTCACCCTTTGCTTTGATTACTTCTTTGCATACTCTTGGCATTCTCTCTATGAGCTTCATGAGGTAGTCATTTGAAATGATTTTCAACAGTCTTGATGGAGTTCCCAGAGATACTGAGCACTTGTTGGCTCATTCGCCTTCACTCTGCAGTCCATCTCATCCCAAACCATCTGTACTGGATTTAGGTCAGGTGACTGTGGAGGGCGTCCTCAAACAACATGGAGTTGCTGTGGAGGATGCAGAGCTGCTGGCACAAGACCGCCAGCAGTGGAAGAAACTGGTTCATCTGGTCGGCTCGACGCACATGGACAGGATGCCCCGCCCTCCGCAGGAGCCCTAAGAAGAAGAAGACTGTGGAGGCCAGGTCATCTGACACAGCGTTCCCTCACTCTCCTCCTTGGTCAAATAGCCTTTACACAGCCTGGAGTTGTGTTTGGGGTCATTGTCCTGTTGAAAAATAAACGATGGTCCAACTTAACATAAACGGGATGCGATGGCATGTCGCTGCAGGATGCTGTAGTAGCCATGCTGGTTCAGTGTGCCTTTAGTTTTGAATAAATCCCAAACAATGTCACAAGCAAAGCACCCCCACATCATCACACCTCCTCCTCCATGCTTCACGGTGGAAGCCTGCATGTAGAGACCCATCTGTTCACCTTTTCTACGTCACACAAAGACACGACGGGTGGAACCAAAGATCTCAAATTTGGACTCATCAGACCAAAACACAAATTTCCACTGGTCTAATGTCCATTCCTGTTACGGTTTGGTGTAATTTTAGAACTCAAAGTGAGAACTCACAGACAGGTACACAGGTAGGTACGATCAGGATTTTTTATTTGATAATCTAATCAATAATCTGCCACAAAGGCCAAAACTCACGAGTGGGGAGAGGGAGGGGGAGAGGGCAGCGGGCTCTGGGGCTCGGCAGTGGAGAGGCACACGTCGGTGCTGGCGGCGGCATAAGTCGGATCCGGAGTCCGGCAGCTGGGGCAGGGCTGGTCGGTGCAGTCCGTGGGTGGAGGGGCACATCCTCTGTACGGAGGCCTGTGCGGGTCCAATACCTCTATCGAGAGGTTCCACAGGAGGAGGCTGGCAGCTCTGTCGTTCAGTCCCGTAGGCCGGCTCACAAAGGCTCACAGTCACTCTAGCGCTCAGTCTCTTGCTCCACGCCGATGGTACTCTCTTGGACTGCTGGACCAATAGTACGACCCCACACCCAAGGCTGTGTGGGGCTCGCTTTTAACGAGCTGGTGATGATGATGAGTCTCAGGTGGGGATCTTCGCAGGTGCTCTCCGCTCTCCCTCTGCGCTGATCACCAGCCGTGCAGAGGGAGAGAGACAGAAGCCGATGAGCCAGCCCGAAGTGGGGTGGGGGGGTGGCACCACAGTCCATGACAATTCCTTGTGTTTCTTGGTCCAAACAAATCTCTTCTGCTTGTTGCTTTTCCTTGGTAGTGGTTTCTTAGTAGCTTTTTGACCATTGTCGTGGTTTCTCTTAGACATCGAGGATGTGCAGATGTTGAAGAAAACGTCCATTGACACTGTTGCTTAATATAAATATGATTTTATTATAAAAAGACAGCATCTGATCAGGCACCATGCCTGATGCCTGAGGAGACTTCCAGAGCCGATACGAAATCCCACAGAAAAACAGTATACACTCACTTATATAGGTTCGTGTATGGGAACACAAGATAATGTATGGCTTCCTTCAATGACAAGCCCCACTTCACTGTGCAAAGTTCCCACTCACAGAAGCCTCTTCAACATAAACATTCCCAGAACCAAAACAGAAAAACATATATCTCATGTCAGAGACTACTTGTTTACGTAGGGAAAGAGGAAGCGTATGTTTCCCCACAAAAGCCTGTTACTACGGTAACTGACCGAGAGTTTAAGTTACCTCTCTTTGTGAAACAGGCTAGAGTTACCCCTCTGTCTCGGGTTTGAGTTACCTCCCTTTGTGAAACAGAAAACTCTGAGTTTCCCTCATTTCAGGGTTAACAAACTCAGAGTTTTCACTAAACCTGCTTCATGAAACGGACCCCTGGTCTTTCCAGATGACGATTGTGAACAATCCATGACACTGTCAGGTCTCAGCTTTCCAAAGGGGGTGGTGCATGCTATAAACACTGCAGGGTGCCCAAACTTTCGCAGACGCCATTATTTTGTTTTCTGTTATTTTGAAAGTGTAAATGATGGAAATAAAATCTAGCTTTTTTTGATATAAGAATGTCTCATCTATAATTTGATGCCTTTTGGAGATTTTTCCATCTTTGGAATTTCCTACTACTATATTCAGACAAGACTGAAGTCATTGTATTTGGCCCCAAACATCTCAAAGTTGCTTTCAAAGCATATAATTACTCTGGGTAGCATGTCTTTGGCCTCCAGTACTACCGTGAGAAACCTTGAGTTATTTTTGACCAGGACATGTCCTTTAACTCGCACGTAAAACAAGTCTGTAGGACTTGCTTCTTTCACCTGAGAAAAATTGTAAAAATCAGGAACATCCTGTCTCAGAGTGATATCTAAAAACTAGTCCACGCATTTGTTACTTTTACAATTCCTTACTGTCAGGATGTCATAATAGCTCTCTGAAAAACCTACAGTTGATCCAAAACACTGCAGCCAGAGTACTGATGGAAGTTAGCACGAGAGATCATATTTCTCCTGTACTGGATTCTCGTCATTGTCCATCCATCCATCCATTATCTATACACCGCTTAATCCTCACTAGGGTCACGGGGGGGCTGGAGCCTATCCCAGCTGACTCGGGCGAAGGCAGGGGACACCCTGGACAGATCGCCAGTCTGTCGCAGGGCCACATACAAAGACAAACAAGCACTCTCACATTCACACCTACGGGCAGTTTAGAATAATCAATTAACCTCAGCATATTTTTGGACTGTGGGAGGAAGCCGGAGTACCCGGAGAGAACCCACGCATGCACAGGGAGAACATGCAAACTCCATGCAGAAAGATCCCGGGAAAGCCGGGACGCGAACCAGGGACCTTCTTGCTGCAAGGCGAAAGTGCTAACCACTACGCCACTGTGCAGCCCTCTCATCATTGTCTTCCTGTGAAATTTAAAATCGAATTTAAAATCCCTCTCATGACGTACAAAGCTCTTCACGACCAATCTTCATCATAAGCCTCCCACCCACCCAACACCACCACACACACACTCCCTCTACCTCTTCATGTCCCTCTCAACCCGACATGGGTACCCCCATATGAGCCAGGTTCTGCTCAAGGTTCCTTCCCGTTAAAAAGGATTTTTTTTCTTGCAAGTGTTATCTCAGGGCTTGCTCTGGGGGTTCAGGTATATGGGTTCCGTAAAGTGTCTTGAGACAGTCTTAATTGTAACTGGTGCTATATGAATAAAATTTAATTGAACTGAACTGAAACTGAATATGGATATGGATAAGGGAACAGTAGTACAATAGAGACTGGCATACAGTTTTTGACTTTAGACTGTTGACGCCTTACATGGAACTAGTGTAAAATCTGAAAGTGATTTTTTTTAATGCAAAATTTAACACAATTTAACATAGTATTGCAGAGTTTTATTCAATACGCTCACCTACAAAGATAAAGGAAGGACCCAAGAAAGTGTATGTATAATAAAAGTTTATTAAAAGATATGTCACCAAACATCTCTTTCATCAGCTCCACCTGGGTGGACAGATGAAGCCCTGACAAACATCCCTTTATAACTGTGAGGACTATTTGGCGGGAGACTAGAACATTTTTTGATGAAATGTATGCAGAGTAGGGGTCAACTGATACAGCTTTTTCAGGTGCCGATTAAGAGACCAATAACTGCTATTTGGAACAGATGTACACTCTGATCAAATTGAAAATCTTGGTGTCAAAATTTAGAATAACACATACTCTAACACAAAACTTTCTTTTAATGTTTATGCTTTACATGTTTAACTAAAAGAATTTTTACACAATTTAACCTTGACTGTTTATTGGCTGTCACTTGTGATGTTTAATCAGATAGTGTTGTGGGTGGGAAACTGCTTGAGTGAGCACAGATAGAGAGAAGTGGTTGCACCAGAGCCAGTGTGGTGAATTTTTAAACTTATTAACTTATTTTAGCATAAGTTAAAAAACAACTATATCGAGAATTGGAAAAATGCTGATTATCGGATCTGATAATTGGTTGAACCCAGAGAAAAGACTGGCAGCCAAATTGAGATAACTATGGGAGCTGGATACAGGAGTGAAATCTGCCATTGAGCATGACTGTGTGGTGCTGTAGTGATGTCACATGCTTTAACACTTTGGACCTTTCAGCTCCTTCTGACGGGGGCAATGGTCTTCAAAATGTATTCAAAAATACTGTTGCATTCATTCTTTCACCACCTCGGGCCCATGCAAAAACCTGTGACACGTCTGTTACAATCTGTGACAAATCTGCTACTTATTTATTCAACACGGTGTTGAAACGGCAGTTTTGTTCGATTTGAAGTAACTGATTGACAAAAATAATACAGATAACTGACAAATGTGTGTGCGAGAAGTAGAAAACACAATTCAAACAAAAATACATTTCTCTTCTTTGTCCACAGTCACACTTGTTCAGAGTCATGTAAGTTGATTTTCAATTTTAAGCAAAAACCTACACTATTTATGAAGTTGATGACACCGACAGCTGTACTGCCTCAGTTCATGTCCTCTTCATCACTTCTTTTGGCCCAGTGACAAGCTAAAAAAGACAACAGCACATTTCATTAGCCAGTAGTCCTTGCAATGGTACACCAGGTAGGTGGTGATTAAATCCCATCACCGTAGTGAAAATAAATGCATAAATTATGAAAAAAGGGAAAAAAGCTCCTTTAACTGATCTGGTAAAATAGAGACAGATGTGGAGCTAGACGGAGAGCTCAGACCACACTTCATTTTAAAGATCATCCATTTTGGCGTATTTAATTAAACTGTAATTGCAAGGGTAACCAAATTAGTTTCTCTTTTCGGGAATAACTGTTAACCATCTATTCATCAGGTTGACATGAGCTAACATACAAGGTTTTAGTAACTCTGACTTGGAAGACTTGTACAAACAAGTCTCAATAAAGTAGGACAATTTTAGGATAAAAAGAAAAAACCAAATGTTCTTGCATAAAGATTATGGCAGGCACTTAATAAAACTGGAGAAAGGTCCTTCACCAACAGCTGGAAGCAACAACCTAAACTTTAGCTACATTCATTATTAGTGAGTCTCACTGATCTGACCTGTTACACTTTGTTGTCATCGCAGCAAAATCATATTACTTTGGACATTTCAGTTCATAATGCATGTGGAATTAAAGAGCAAAATTAACGAGAAAGGTGCTTTGTGATTTTAGCACAGAACTGTGTCTTTTATGCTTTATGATGCTGTTGGACCAATATTGGCGGTGAAATTTTGAAAAAGTCTTGCACAAATCAGTTGACACAACTCAAAATATGTGGTTTTATGTGCCTATCCGTTAATGTGACTGCTGGCAGTTCAGACTTGCACCTTGTTAAAAGTGATTACTGGGTCCGACCTAGTAAGAAAAAGTAGGCAGGGGTCTCATTCAGATATGAAGCCGACACTCAATTGTCATCAGAGGAGTGGAAAGGAATGCATATCTACAAGAGAGTGAAGTTAATGTAGTGTCCTGTCAAGTGAAGAAGATATTTCTGTGTGTGTGCTTGTGTATATATATTTGTGTGTGAGAGTGACTGTATATGCAAACCTACTTGTTAAAAAATGTCTGGTCTTGTAGGTTCAGGACCAAACTGTCAGCATTAAGGTACACCTTATTTTGAGATGACGCCACCTGGAAGCAGACACAGACAGCATTGTCTTTGTCATCAACATTATGGTTTGGATAACATTGTTGGAATAAATTCTGATTTTAGCTGCTCTTTCTGGGATCTTGCTGTGTGATTCTACTCACACAGAAATCTGTATAATATTGAAAATCAGATTGAAACAATAAAAGCAGTCACAGATAAACAATAGTACTGACCGTCTTTGCAATGTTCTGTGCTGCTCTGATTCTCCTCAGCTTCAGGTAGCCAGGATTCTTAGTCACAGCTTGACCCAGCTGATACAAACAGATTTTTTGAGTCAACATTTCACCCTTTAAAGAACGTGTCCAAATAGTAATACTAGGTAGGTAATGGGTTATTCGAATTGTCATTTATAAGACATTTAAATTCCTTATAGTCAATAAAACTTTCCAGGTTTGTTTTGCAGTCAGCCCCAAGTTTACATCAAAGCAGTAATAGGAAGAGCTGTTATTTCACAGTAGTTTAAAGGTTAGAGTGAAGCTCCACTACAACGGCAAGACCCAGTTAGTTACCATTCTAGCAGCTTCTGCCTCTCCTTCAGCCTGGATGATCTTCTGTCGCTGGTCCTGCTTAGCTTTCTCCACGTAGAACTGTGCTCTCTGAGCCTCCTGTTGGGCTAAAAGTGCACACACACACACACACACACACACACACACACACACACACACACACACACACACACACACACACACACACACACACACACACACACACACACACACACACACACACACACACACACAGACACAGACACAGACACACACACACACACACACCACACAACAGAGTGAGAGAGAGAGAGGCCGATGAAGTTCTTTCCTGAGAAAAGTTCCATTTAAAGAAGGCAAACGTTCACAGAAATCAATGCAGCCATGTTTAGTTAGCAGATGTTATTAATGACAACTGTAACAGCTGCTGGATTAACACAGGCTAGGAACTCACTGTCAGAGATCGCTGTAGTAATGCTTTCATTAGTTTTCAGACAAGCAGGACTAACTCTACATGCTTGCAATAAATCAAGACAAAATTCAGCAACATTCCCCACTTATGAGAATGCATGGTCATATTTGGTGATTTACTGCATTCTATAAATTCCTAATGTTCTCTCATTTTTATGGCTATGTCAGTAAATAAAAACAACATTCTATTAGTCTATTAATCAATGGGAAAAATTTGTATCTTTGTATAACTAACAGTTCACCAACTGTTAATGAATGTTGAACGGGTTTAAATTTGACTCACCATGAAAATCAACAGCTTTCAGTTATATATAATTTAAATTAGCTTGGCAGTAAATACTCTGAGACTACATGTGGTGAGCCATTGGTGCCTTGGTATGCTTACCAACTTGCTTGGCCTCCACAGCAGCAGTGTACTGGCTGCTGAAGCTCAGCTCGGTAATGGCCACATCATCAAGAATGATGTTAAAGTCTTTGGCTCTCTCAAACAGCTCCCTGCGTACCAGCAGTGACACCTAGACAATGAAGACCAACAATTTTCAACAATACGCTAGCAATATCATAAAGGTAGGGACTACACTATGTCAAGTCTTGAAGCTATGGTGTGCAGTGCTTAAACTATTAGTAATAACAATAATTTATCTGGAATAATCGATCAGTACTGGTTACAATAATTGACCAAGAGAAGCACTTTATGTAAATGGGATAAAACACACCACAAGCAGTGCACATCATGAGCACTGTGTGCAAAGATGTTACAGTAAAAGCAGTACCTGTGCTCTTTGTGTGATGAGCTGTGAGGCATTAAACTTTGCCACCACAGACTTGAGGACCTCATTGACAATGGAAGGCAGTACTCTCTCATCGTAGTCCTTCCCCAGCTGTTGGTACATGACTGGCAAGTTAGACGCCATGGGTCTGGACAACACCCGCACTGCTATATTCACCATCTGCAGATCTGCACGCACACACAAGCACCCACACAGATACGGATTTCAAATTATTTTGATTTTATTACATATTTTACACATTAGTTAGCTGATTAAAACACAGTACTCTCTGATTTTCTGATTATTTCCTTTCTTTATTGCTTCATGCGCATGTCATCTGTGATTTAAGTGACTGTATTGCTTCACATGCTGCCAACTACTGATGTACACCTATTAATAGATTATGTTATGACATACTGCATATAGGTAATGGAAAAATTGTGTATGAAATGTTGCAATATTGTTTTAAACCATGTCACCTATCCCATATGGTGTAATTTGCATAGTTCAAATAACAGGACAGCACAAGCAAAACATCTTCAGAAAAACAAACATACATGTGCACGGACACACGGGAGTGGCCACGGGTGCGCGCACGCACGCACGCACGCACGCACGCACGCACGCACGCACGCACGCACGCACGCACGCACGCACGCACGCACACACACACACACACACACACTTTGGCATCAAAAATTGAAATAAACCAAGTATCTAGAGGTCTTTATAACAGACACAGGTGTGTTGCTGTTCTGATTCAGAAATGAAATGTAAAATTGACATATTCTTTGTTCTGTCGACAAAATTCTTACTTGGCTGTTGGTAAAATATTTTATGGGGAGCTCTTTCCAGCTGATGTAAGCAAGACAAGAAAGCTTGCTACAGAAATGGTAAGTTTTACAGTGCAAAACAGCAACCCAAAAACAAAATAATGAAATAGCTCACTATCCATCATCCATTATCTACACACCACTTAATCCTCATATAGGAGTCTATCCCAGCTGGATTAAGGTTAGGTTAGGTTAGGGTTAGGCAGGGGACACCTAGACAGGTCACAGAGCTAGATACAAAGACAAACAAGCATACTCACATTCACACCTACGGATAATGATGAATTACCAACTAACCTCGGCATGTTTTTGCACTGTGGGAGGAAGCCGGAGTACCCAGAGAAAACCCACACATGCACAGGGAGAACATGCAAACTCCATGCAGAAAGATCCCAGGCCCAGGCTGGGACACAAACAGGGGATTTCTAGCTGCAAAGCAACGGTGCTAACCACCGAACCACAGTACAGAATAGCTTGCTACATATCTGCTAAAGCACTATTTAGATCAAGACTGGTTCACTGAACAGGGTAAATCCACAATAAATCTTCATATAGTTCCCTATATTTGCATTATGGTTTTCCACACAATCCACATTTGCATGATTATGTCAAAGCACTGGTGTACAGAATGTTATCCTCAAAAGAATATGGCCCACAATGTAGAATGGATGTCTCTCCATACCTGACAATGTAGCTTGTTACTGTGCTCTTCTCTGCTCACCCTACCTTAGTGAACTTCTGTTGTAAAATTGCATAATCTATATTCAAATTAGAATTTTGATTTCCATACGAACCCTATAAATCACCCTGTGCAGTTCAAAAAAGGCATTTCATTATAATCACTGTAGTCACCACTGTCCACTGTGTTGTGTTCATGTGATAATATGTTATTAGTTTTTTTTTTTAGGACTTTTGGGTGAAAAGGGTAGAAAAACAAAAGCTGAACAACTTATTCTTAGTCTACAAGTACAAATCAATCAAAAAGTAGCTCATTTCTTGTTTAAGGACATTAAGATCTAGTGGACCACATTTGATTAGCAATTCTTTTTTTCTGCAGTCTTCCTCAGAGCATCACCCAACAGGTGATGATGTGTCCTTTTTAATCAATTGACTGGTCTGACAGATTCTGACAGATCTGTCAGACCAGACGCGCCACCCATCGTCCAATGGTCTCTGGAGGATGGAGTCCAGGTATTAAAGGGTGCGAGCCCCCTCGTCCCGGTTCAGGTAATCGTTGGTGTGCTTCCTGATCTCTACGGCCTCTTTTATCTACCTCTTGTGCTTGTTAGCCTCCGATGTTAAAATCCTCCCCTTGTCCCAGTCCATACTATGGTTATTCCATTTGCAGTGGTCCATGATGGCTGATTTTTTGTTTTCTTGATCGGCTTTTTCTTTTTGTGTTCTTGTGAGTCGTCCTGCAGCCTCTTTTTCACATTTTATCTGGTGTTCCTTTTTAATTGTACTAAAAGCTCTTCCTGTTGGGGAGTGACACCCTGTTGCACAGCTGGACTCCATCCTCCAGAGACCATTGGACAGCGGGGGGCGTGGCCAGTCTGACAGGTTCTGACAGATCTGTCAGAGCGGTCACCTGATAAAAAGGACATTACACTTTGGATGACTCTTTTGAGGAAAACTGCAGACGTAGTCGAAACACTTCAGCAAGGTAAAACAATCACCCTTACCAACTTTGTCGGATAAAAAGAATTCCTAAACAAATATAAGAAAACTACAAAATGAACATAATCAATCTACTAGTGAACCAAATAATCCATTTTTTTCAAATCAAGAACAAGGGTACTGTGTCCTTTACAGTGCTGAATATTCATTCTTATGCTGCACTAGGATTTGCTTGTCACCCAAGATAATAAAAGTTTGATGTGTTACCTGTTTTTGCCACAACTTTCTTGTGGCAAATAGTGCACACAGCTTCCTTTGTGTTGGCTGGATCACTTGTATCATAGAACTGAATCCGAAACATTTATGTCAATAAGTAAACTTCTCAGTCTCCCTTTTCTATGATTACTTTTGCATTAGCCCATTCTGTTGCTCTTAGGGTAGACTGGGCTATGAAAGTGAATCCTCCCAGTTGTAATGAGAACTAAGCCTTGCTTCCATCACACCACTACTCACCTTCTCCCCCAAAATGTATTGTATACCTCATTCTCTTGTTGTACCAGTGTTTCCTCTACGTTCATTCAGCAGCGGCCCATTCCTAAATCCTGGATGCCGCTCCTTTTTTTTTATTGTCGCAAATACACCACCGCCGCATGTTTCCACCTTCACAGCAGACTTCTGCACTGTGTTGGGTACTCGCAAGTACCAAGGTAAACTTCAGATAACTATCTTGCTTAGTATCTACTCTTCGATATGTCGGGTTAATATGACATTAATTACTCGCGAGAGGGTGGCCTTGGAAAGTGACGTCATGTCAAGCATCCAGTCACCAGGTCAGAGTCAGAGGAGTGTCGTCTTAGAAAATAGGGCAGCCACTTACCCTAGAAAAGTCATACGCTTAAGATAACTCATAATATATTTTACAAGTTAAATAGACATTCACAAAATATTGATGTCCAGCTAACATTACGTAACATATCGGTAGCTTCAGTTAATTGGGCCCGTGCCAACTCAGTGTCACTAACGTGAGTGAACTATTGATAGCATTAAGCTAATGTCTACACACCATGATGCAACTGACTGCATTTTCAGATGAGCTTGTTCAATATATGTAAATATATATATATATACATACATATATATATATACATCTATACATACACACACACACATACACATATATACATATACATATATATGTCTATATATCTATATATGTGTGTGCGTGCGTGCGTGCGTGCATATATATATATATATATATATATATTTATTTATTTATTTATTTATTTATTTATTTACATTCAGCCTTTAAAAAGCCATTTTTAACTGACTATTCAATAAATAGGTTGTACAAGTAAAATCTGCAGTCAAGTGTCATTTGTTTACGCGTCACAGCTCCCCGGAGAACCTGTCGCTGAAAAAAATCCTAGAGGAAACACTGCGTACTGTAAAAGAAAACAAGATTATTTCTAACTTTAACAGTATGTATTATAAATGCTAATTAAAAGGGCCAATCAAAAGAATCCCAATGTGTAATGCAAGCAGTTTCTGCTCCTAGGGTTCACAATATATTATACTGACACATGGCAGCAGCATGTTAATACTACAAAAATAGTTACGTTTAGCTAGTCCTAAGAAACAAACACAAAAGCTGAGTCAGATTATGAGTCTGTGTGTGTCTAGTGTTCATTACCTTTGCTACCAGTCAGAGAGGAGATTTTCCTGGGTTTAGCTCTAATGTCATAGATGATAGGGTACTGAAACCATGGGATCCTGCAACACAGATTCTAATGTCAGGGGACAGGTAGTCAAACTTATTTACAAAAAGAAAGATCATAATGCTTCCCCTGCAGCAGTGATGAAATTTATTTTTCAACAGTAATCTTTCAACAATATGCCTGCTATCTCATGATAATCATTAAAAGTCTCAGTCCAGAGTCCCCTGTAGCTCAACAGGTTGAGCGGGTGACTCACAAACAGGGGCTATAGTCCCCAAAGCAGTGGTCACTGGTTTCAAGTCTGACCCATGACCATTTACTGCATGTCTTTCCCCCACATTTCCTGTCTCTCTCTCCACTGTGCACTATAGTTTTTATACATAGCTTTATATATACAAAGTTACTAGGGCTGGGACTTTAACGCGTTAATTTCGATCAATTAATTGCAGCGAAAATAACGCATTAAAATTGATAACGCAATTAATTGCACCCTCCTCAGTTTCCTCATTTCTGGCACCGGTAACGCTGATGAACACTCCAGCCCAGTAGGTTGCGGTAATGAGCCTAAAGTCTGTTTGTAGCCATGAAGAAGAAGCACAGGAAGCACTGAGTGAAGTCAGGCACTGGTGAACAGTGAAGGAAGACGAGATTGAGCTTGTTGGGCAGAAAGTTTTCTTTTAAAAATCTTGCCGATGGCAGCTTGGATAAAAGCCTGGTTGTGTGAAAATTGTACAACAAAGAGTTTTCTGATCACTGCGTCACTTCATGCCGATGGTATCACCTCAATGTAAAACATGTTGCTGTTAGCACCAGAGCTAACGTTAGCTACGAGTCATGCTAACGGCTAACGGTGTAGCCATCCCATAATAGACCACTTTTGTAGACAGTGATTGAGTTTACAGAAAGTCTTAAAATGTTGAATAAAATTGCTATAATTGCACTTAGATTTCCAGTAATCTGTGATTATAGCAGGCAGATGAAAAATGCAGATAAATAGAAATGAAACATTTTTGTGGTTTAAGTCTTTACTCCATCGAGGCTCTGACTCCTTGGAGGACGAATAACCTAAACAACAAAAATATCTCTTTTAATAACTTAATTATAAACTTTTTGTTTATAAAAAAAATTACATAAATAAAAATTGATATTCCTATAAAAAAGAGCCATCGAAATGACAACATTTATCAGACCCAGAAAAGATGAAAACAGAATGAATCTCTGGATCTTCAACTTTCTGAAGCTCCTTGAACTACTTATACTGATTTTATGTGCCATACAGTGGAAAAAAAAAACTAAATTCAGGCTTTAAGTCATCAAAATCACTTTTTTCTATATGTCCCATTTTCCTTTTTTTAAATAAATTTTAAATTATAAACATACGTCTATTTATTTATTCAACTGTCAACCACAATTTTATTTGAATTGAAAAACTTCCCTTATTGTGTCAAATATTGCTATTTGACAAAACTGCAATTAATTGCGATTAATTAATTACAAAGCCTGTAATTAATTAGATTTTTAAAAATGTAATCGTGTCCCACCACTAAAAGTTACATATAAAAAATTGCTTTAAAAATAAGCCCTAGTCCAACCAACTTAGCTGGATCATGTCTGTAATCCAACTTTAGGGAACTACTTGGGCACCTCATACAGTCATAAATGTAGGTCTACATACACTTGTAAAGACCATGTACACCAGTCAGGCATAACATTATGACCAATTGCCTAATATTGTGTTGGCCCCCCTTTTGCTGCCAAAACAGCCCTAACCCATCGAGGCATAGACTCCACTAGACCCCTGAAACCATTTACAACCCTTTTTTCAAAAATTCAGGAATGGTCTGAGGAGCACAACAACCAGTTTGAGGTGTTGATTTGACCTCCAAATTCCCCAGATCACAATCCAATCCAACATCTGTGGGATGTGCTGGACACACAGGTCCAATCCATGGAGGCCCCACCTCGCAACTTCCAGGACTTAAAGGATCTGCTGCTAACATCTTGGTGCCAGATACCACAGCACACCTGAAGGGGTCTATTGCAGTCCATGAGTCGAAGGGTCACGGCTGTTTTGGCAGCAAAAGGGCGGCCGACACAATTTTAGGCAGATGGTCATAATGTTATGCCTGATTGGTGTATATTATGACAGTCTTGAGTTTTCAGTGACTCCTTAAGTATTAATTTTCTGTGATGGCATCTTTGTGACAAAAAAAACAAACAATTGTGCATTTTAGTTCTTTCATAGATTTGTCATAGATCTTTCAAAAATATGATATAATCTGCTGAGCCAAAAATATGAATACACCAACTTGAATTATCAGTTTTGGTGATGTAGAAAGCTGTGTTAATCAAACTTTCCTAGTCACACAGCCTCGTAATTTTTCATGAGCTACTACAATTGACTGCAGCTGCTGAATCCTTTGAGTTATCAAAAGCTAGGTTGAAGGATTTTGGAGTATTACATAGTAAAGGTTGGCAGTATTTACACTAATGCAACATTAATTAGACCAACAGATATACGCAACAAACTTATTAAAGAAAATAAAAGCAAAACACAGTATTTAAAAACTAATTTACCTACATGTACAAAAAAGTGTGTACGTGTGCATGTCAGTGGCCCACTAAAGACAATGTATGTGTCTCTCTGTGTACCATGTGCTCAGGCATGAATCCTTGGCTGTGTGTTCTGTCGATCCAATCACTGGTGTGCAGGTTTCTAAGATGAATGGCAGTCTTTGCTGTGGAGGTTTCTGATGCCACAGGTCAGAAGAAGCAGGGTGCTCCTTTGTTCTCTACAGAGTAATTGGTTTGGTGCTAATGTGTTCTGTTGAGCCTGTTGCTCGTGCAGTTAACGGGCAGACTTTGTGGCTGTCAGGCTAACTAAATATTCAGAAGTTGCATGTACCTGCTAACGATGAATCTCCAGGCAGGCTCTTGTGTCATTGCCAGAGTAAAAGAGTTCAGTGTAGCGTTGCTGGCTGGAGTCAATGAGTGAGAGAGCCGAGTGAGATAAAAACCGGTGACGTAAGAGAAAACAACAGTTGCACTGTGGTTTTGTTTCTGTTCTGCGGGTGGGTGGTCCAGGTGACTGGAGGAGCAGTGTGACTACTTACTTTCAGAGTAAAAGCTCTGTTTAAATCACACAAATGAAGTCCTCTGTTGGAGCACCTGTGGTACCTACAACAACAAACCTACTAAGCCTGGTGGTGGCAATTAGGTTGCTGACATATCTACTGCCTATTTTTATTCCAGTTTTCCTTTGTTCAAGTACTGCCATTTTCATAATATGTTTGGCATGCAGACTAAACAGGTATGGAGACAAAATGCATCCCTGCCTAACTCCTTTGCTTATATTGAAATTATTGTGTCTGTCTCACCAAACTCTGTTCTCACACTTGCCTCTTGGTCACTGTATAGATTTCTTATGAGTACAGTGAGATATTCAGGAACTGCAACTCAATCCACCATAAGAATTGTTAAAACATGGCCTGAAGGAGTTTCCTCGCAGATGCAGGAATGATTCCCTGTCCCCTGACATGTGCACTCGGACTGGCTCATATTAAGCAGAACCAGCCCTCTTCATATGTAAATAGTGCATCAAGTCAGTAAATTAATTTGCTGACCCTACCTGAAATGTAGTCCCTCAGCGAGGACAGTGTCCATCTGCATCCCTCCAATCCTACTGAAGATGATGGCTCTGTGACCACCCTCCACTGCTCCGCCCACACATGTACGCACACACACACGCACACACATACACACACACACACACACACACACACACACACACACACACACACACACACACACAGAAACATGTTTATTTATCCCTAATGAACTTTAACACATTTGAAGGCACACTCAAGGACTGAAGCACAAATGTTGTGATTTATGGATTACTTTCTTTACCAGATAAATTCTTGCAGTTATTTAGAAGACAACTTCTAGTAATCCTAATCTGTTGACAATTTTTGTGGATTACCCATTAGGGGACATAAACTATCTGCCTACATCTATCACAATTTGAAAAGATGGTGTCAAAGTATTGAAAATGACCGTGTTTACCTGTGTAGGTGGCTTCTTTAACACCATAAACCAATGCACCAGCTCCGATAAGCAGTTTCAGTCCTAATCCTGCCCCTTTTCCACCAGAAGACATCCGACCAGCCAGATCTCTTAGGTGCTGGAGGAAGCGCTGCAGGGTTTGTGTGCGTGGACATGAAGGTATGACAACGAAAAGAAGACCATCATCACACCCATGGAAGAACAGGTGACTTCAGAGTAGTGCTAAAATGTTAGTCAATTAATAAACACCATTGACACCAAGTAATTTATAGAGCAAAATACAGACAAAATATTTTCTCCCTGCAGTTTCTTCACTGGTGCTGCTTTTCGTTCTTTCAATTTACGTCATCCGAAACTGAATGTGTTTAGGTGTTGGACTGTATTAGATAAAAATGAAAGTTACAATGGGCATTTTTTAAAAATTTATTTAATTTTACAAATCTGGTATCATTTGCATTTTATAATCTTAACTAATTGCTTCAGGAAAAAGTTACCCCTCAGCTTGATAATAAACAATTAGAAGCAAGGGGGATGCCTTGAGTAGAGATACATACTGAAATTTAGTATTAAACAGGCTAAACTAATTATTACCAGAGGATTGATAAGCGAGGTAATTTTTGGCTCTGCTATCAGTACTGGAGCAATTTAAAAACAAAAAAGATTTTTCTTTGATTATGCACATTTTATTTCACCAACTTCATTTGTAATTTGCTTTTTTTTTTTTTTTTTCGTATCAAGCAGCCCTACTAGCCAGGTAACATGGTTTCAGTTTTGAGCCTCACACCCTCCTGTAATCACATATTGTCTGGACCATAGATTGTATAACAAAGATGGATGTAGCGCCTGGGTCCAAAAATGAAGCCTACCCGAAAGTGTCAAAAGCTTGCAATATCACACCGTCCGCCAGGGGCTGGCTCCAAAAAGCTCTGGCTCCATAGACTCCAATTCTACATGGGAAAAATTAACATTCGATAGGCTGCTTTTTGACAGCTCAGAATTTTTTTCATTAGTCTTCATGGTCTAAATGAGAGGTCAGGTGGCCGATCTTAAAATAAATCAATATTGAATTTTACATCGAGCGTTAAACTTTTGCAAAGTCAGAGGGCGGGCTTACTTGATTGATATTCTGGTGTGGAATGATTGACAAGTCAGGCAGCCTAGACGCTCATTCACCGTAAACTCTATTCCCCTTGTTTGGATTAATTCTGTTGGTTTATTTATTGGTGGAGTAGCAGAACATTTTCCACAGACAGTTTTCCTTCCCGTTGTCTTGTTTTAACCAGTTTTCTACCTTTGGCTGATTCTACCAGCAGACACGAAAAGGACTCTGACAGTTCGGTAAGTAAATGTTTATTTTCATATTGGTGCCAGTTTTGATGCACTTTATATGCAATTTTAGTGTCAGATATAATGTGTGCAATGCACTCCAGATGTTGGTGGCATTTATTTCTGTGTATTGACCAGAGACGAAAGTTAGCATCTTGTAAATGTGATAGGATAGAATGTGCATTAGGAGAATCTGTAACAAACAGTTATATTTTTAGAACACTGTGTACATTACAGATTAAATGGAAATACTATTGTGATCTGTTACAAGTTGAAATGTGGTAAATACATAAGTCATGACATTAGGGTTAAAAACAGATGGAGCGATAAAAAGATTAAAAGCAGAGGGAATTAAAAGTTTCAGACTGTGGCTAAATGAAGTGTGTTGAAAGAGTTAAAATGGGGGGGGGGGGGGTGTCACACGATGCACACGGCCAATCGAATTTAACTTTTTCGCTCCCCCACTGGGTTGACCTAAAAAGAACATTTTAAGCGGATTTTGCCAAGTGCTGTAACTCAGTGTTTTACTGGCAGATGCTGTTATGTCTCTGGAAAACCTCTTTGCCTTGTCTGGTTCGACTAAAACAAGGGAAAGTCGCAAGACAAGCAGCAAGACTAATGCTAGCACTGTGCTTGCTAGCCAAAGCAACGAGCATGCTGACCATGGTGATACAATGCTAGAGGCTACAACTGGGGCAAGTGCTCAAAATTTTTTATTTTCTTTTGGGATGGGATCACCTCACAAAACTTCAGTCTGCAAAGGGGAACGAGACAGGGATGCCCACTCTCTCCCTTATTGTTTGCGATCTTTATCGAACCACTAGCAACAGCGGTACGTCAGAACACCAATATCAAAGGTATCTGCGTTCTGGAGTCTGAACATAAAATTAACCTATACGCAGATGACATTTTACTTTATCTACAAGAACCTAAAACTTCAGTAAAGGAAGTATTTAACTTCATCACAACCTTCTCGCGTCTTTCAGACTACTCCGTCAACTGGTCAAAATCAATTATATTACCTTTAACAGAAAACTCGTGGAATCCCGCAGTTCAAAACTCGCATTATTCTTTTCCTACTGGCAACATCAGATATCTGGGCATAAATATTTCCTCCAAACTCTCAGAATTAGTTCACCTGAACTTCACTCCACTTTTGGACAAAGTCTGTGATGAACTGAGGCGTTGGAACAACCTCCCCATCTCCCTTTTGGGACGAATAGCTATAGTCAAAATGAAAATATTACCTAAAATCAACTATCTCTTCTCCATGATTCCATTTAAACCCACATCAAAGTGGTTCCAATCGTTAGACTCCGCTATTGGTAAATTCTACTCAAAGAATAAAAAGGCTAAAATCAGTTTGACTACCCTCCAGAAGAATAAATCCGAAGGGGGACTGGAGGCTCCCAACTTCATATATTATTATTTATCCAACCAAATACAATATCTCACCAAATGGATACATCCACATGAAGAATATAACTCCTGGCTAGAACTAGAACAGTTAGATTGTAACCAGATCAAAATCTCTGACCTTCCCTGTATCACGTCTGCCCTTAAACATCATTCCTGCTTCAAGAACCCTATGATCGCTTCCACCTTGTCTGCTTGGTGGAAAGCACTGGAAATCACAGGCTCCCAATTAAAACCCAGTATACTCTCCCCAATCTGGCACAACCCTGATTTTGCAAACAACAAAAGAGCTCTTTATTTCAGCACATGGGCAGAGAGAGGAGTCACTCACCTCCATCACCTTCTGGATGACAACACATTTAGGACATATATAAACTTATTCCAAACATTTGAAATAAGAAATGGAAATTTTCTTCAGTACCTACAGGTAAAGAAGACGATTACAAGTAGAATTCCATCGCTTCAGACTACTTTACAGCCAACGGATTTACAGCCACCCGAATTTGTCGAATACATTGTGAAACTGTCTCCAAGAAATAAAAAGAATCTCTCAAAAATTTATAGTTTACTCTCAAAGACACACTCTATACACCTACCAACTCAAAAATGGGAAAAAGACGTATCCAAAACTTTTGACTCTGATTTTTGGACCCAGATCTGTGAAAACACATTTAAAATGACTAAAAAGACCAACTTACAATTGATCCAATTTAAGGTGCTTCACAGAACGCATATAACGCAATATAAACTGTATAAAATGGGCTTCTCACGCTCAGACACATGTACGCAATGCACCCAAAACATGACTGACACTTACTTTCACGCTCTGTGGCTTTGTACACCCGTCTATCAATTCTGGGTAACGATCACACAGAAACTCTCCAATATTTTGGACTGCGGGATTCCACATTCCCCGAACGTTTGCCTAATTGGTGATCTAACGCAAACAGCCCTTCCAGACATTCATATCTAACCCACACTTGCAGCTATCGCCATCGCCAAAAAAACTATCTTAGTTACCTGGAAAGATAAGAAAGCCCTCAACATCATCCATTGGCTGAACCTCCTCACAGAACACATTTCACTAGAGAGAATATCTGCTATCAGAAAAAACCAATTGGACTCCTTCAAAGAAAAATGGTCTCCATTTATTAAATCAATAAATATTAATCTATAGCCTCCGCTTGTATGTGGGCGTATGCCATTTCCCTCATAAAATTGTAATTATTATTCTGTCTGTGTGTATGGTCTGACTTCTCTCTGCTTTATTTCAGTTTATTAACCCTCTACCTTTTTAAGTAGGATGGCACCATGGACTTCAAGGCTGTGTGCATGCACGAATGGTGTCCTTTTCCTATTGCTCTTGGGGTCGCTCTCTGGCTCTGCGGGGCCCTCTCGGGCCCCTCTGCCTGGGGGTGGGTGTCCCCGGTGTCTCTCCCTTCGAGCCCTGGGTCTGCTGGGCCTGTGCGCTCTCCCGGGGCCTTGGGGGTGGCGGCGGCTGGTCTCTTCTGGGGCGCCCTGGCTGGCCCTGGGGTTTGGGGTGGGTCGGCCCTCTGGTCGCTCCCCTGTCCCTTCCTGCTTTGCTTCCCTCCTCCTCCCCCCTCTCCTACCCGGCCGCTCATCCTCGTCCCTCTCCCTCCCCTGGGGGGGCTGGGGGCCCTCCGCTGCCTGGGGGACTGGCATGGGGGCCGGGTGGTCTCTCTGAGGGGGTGGCTCTGGCTCATCCGGGCACAGGCCTTGGTACTTGCCTGTGTGCCGCCACTGGAGATTAGTTTCTGCTGGCTGGGGGCTTCTGTCCGGGCCTGGTGCTGTCCTGGGGAGTAGTGGGGTGGGTGGGGTCTCGGTGGTGCTGCGGGGTGGGCGCCCTGCATCCTGGACGTGCCGGCTCCGGGGTGGGCGTGGGGGCTCGTGGCCCTCGCTCCCTGGTGGTGTGGCCTGGTCCTCCCTCCGGGGCGGGGTGCTGCATGCGGCTGGCCCGTGGTGGGCCACGGTGTCTGCCGGGGCGCTGGTCTAGCGCTCCGACTTCTGGGGGTTTTGGTGCTGACTGGGCCGGTCGGGTTCAGGTGGGCCCACCTCGGCCTCTTGCCTCTGGACTCTGGGGGCCCTCTGCACCAGTACCAGTGGTCTTACTACCTGTCTCCCCCACTGCTCTGTCCACATGGGCCGGATCCACACCAGACTGCCTCTTACTGTGCACTTCACACATCACTGTATATAGTTACTCTTAAGCACATATAGGGACACAACAGTTAGGGCCCTGAGAGCAGGTGGGGGCAGGAACGATGGGCTCTGTGGTGGGGTGGATGGCAGGGCTCTACGGCCTTGTCTCTTCCCCATCACCCTCTTGCTTCCCTCCCCTGCTCTCTAATTTCTTTTTAATGCACCACACACACTCACAGCTTGGGGGTAGGTCTGGGACGGCTCGGGGAACTTGGGTCAGGGTAGGCTGCAGAGTAGCCATCCTCTGTGGTCCTCTGGCCCGCCCCCTGGACGCCTCGCCCAGCCTCCCCACTTTTAATGCACCACATGACACTCAGGGTTACACTATCACGGTGCAGGGATAATGCCTCCAGTCTGGGATCGGGAGACATGTTAATAGGGAGTAATGGGGGGGATTTCACCAATATGGCCTCGCTGGTGGGACCCGGCCCCCTTATGGCTATGGGGTGGCGGGGGTGGACCATCATCTGTGTTGCTGTGGCCGGGGGGTCCCCGGGACCTGGGGGCTGAGGTCGGGGGGGGTTCTCCTGCATGCCCGATGGGTCCAGGCTGGTGCGATGGCTCTTGGTGGGCTGCGGGGGCTGGATTGGCCGTCCTGGTGGGCGCTGTGGCTGTACTGCGGGCTGGCGGCATGTGGTGGCTCTGTCCTGGTGGGTTGTCAGGGCGCATTGCGGGGAGTGGGGGCCCTGGGTGTACTGCGCTCACCTGGGGCCTGGTGCGGGGGGTATGCGGGGTGCCTCCCTGTTGGCGTCGCCGGGCCCCACCACACTATCCATTTTTACCCTCTGGAATCACATCGGGTCCCGGCTCCGATTTCCTCTGACCGGCTCCCGGTGGCGGCCTGCCTTGTGATGGGCTGGTTGCCGCCCCTTCGGTGGGCCGCTCGGCCCCTGTGTCTGGCTTCCTGGCTGTGTGGGGCCGTTGGCCCCCTCGGGGGAGGGAGAGGGGGTGGGGTTGGGCGGGTCGGGTGGTGGGGTGGGGGGTTTGGTGGGGGCTGGGGTGGGCGGGGTTGGGGTTTGGGTGGCGGGTGGGTCCTCGTGCCCCGGGCCGCCTGGGTCGGTCTGGGCGCGCTGGGGGTGTCGGTAGCTGCTCCCTCTTGTTCTCCGGGTCCGCGTCGTTCACGGTGGCCCCGGAGGCTCTCTGGGGGTGCCACCCTGTGGCTCCTACGGCCCGGGGGGAGGGGTGCCCTGTTGGCTTGGCCCTGCCTTGCCGTGATTGCTGTTCTGGGCTTCCAGGTCCTTCACACTTGCATGTTTGATCAGGTCTCGCCAGCTACTGCCGAGTCCCATTTCAGTGAATGATGGGACCCGCCAGAATGTGCTGAGAATCTCTCCAGAGTCTCTAACCTAAACTCATTCTCTCTTGCACTAGTATCCTCTTCTGGCCTGTTCTATTCTATTCTACACTATCAAGACATCCACAATTATGGTGCTCAGTACCGTTTGTTTAATTATTTATTTATTGTATCTCTTTTTCTTTTCTGCTGGTTTGGATTTATTTTCTTTTTTCAAAATTTTTTTTATTTTTTTTAAAATTGATTGACAGTTAGTAGTTGGGAATAACACACCACCTTACTATCTTTAATTGCAATAGCACCGCCTGTTAATTTCTATCTCTGTTCATCCTGTTCGTCCTGTTCATCCTGTCCAGTCTTTGTTTCCCCCACACATCACTGAGGTGTAGCACTGCCCTCCCTGGCTTATAATAGGGAATTCTAATAAAGAATGTCTGCTTAGCTTTCAGGGAGGGCCGGTGATGGTCACACACATGCACTAAATATTAAAATATTTGGCTGCAAGACTAAAATATGCATCGATCTCATACAATGTTGACTCCCCTCTTGTGGAGTTAAACAATGAAAACAAATGCAGACAAAAAAAAAAAAAAAAAAGTGCTCAAAATTAAAAGGGGGCACATGGAGCAAGAATTTGAAACACTATACAGAAACATACCTCATAATACAAGGTGCAGCAGTGGTTAAGTCTCAGAAGGAATACTGATCAGAAGGCCATTGGTTCAAACTCCAACCTGTGATGTAGTGTATTTATGATAAATTATTATTTTGAAGTTGAATTTAGATCATCACTAGACACTGGACTCTTTAACTGTGGCTACTCTTCCTGGAGTCCTTGCTTTTAAATTTCATACCTTTTCAAGACATATACTGTATAGCCACAGATTTGCTCCATGGTGCTGATTCATAATCTGCCCTTTATTATTCGTAGTGCTAATAATAAAGTTTAAAAAAATAATTAAATGATATAGAAATCATGTATTTAAATGTATTTGTGTATTTGTACTTTTATTCAGTTTGACTATCCACTTTGCGCAAGACAGCAAGGTTATAAAAGTTATATATTTTATATTTATGCATATTATATTTAATTTGTCTATATATACAAATGTTATAAACAAGTACGGATATCTTTAAATAAGAGGTTGAGAAAATCACAATTCAAATTCTTCTAATTATTATTATTATTGTATTTATTCTGCAATAGTCCAAAATTATGTGAATATGCATGTACATAGTTTCAGTGAAATAACATAACCTCTGCCTCATTGCCTCTAGAAACAGGAAACACTGCAACTCAGTGACAGTAAAATAATACATCTCTCTGATGCACTTTGTCCATGACAAAAGAAACATACAGAAACAAAAAGAAGCCTGACAGACTTTATCCTCTCAGCACGCTGTGTGGTTAACTAGCATCTATAACTGATGAGAGGTGTGTTAGAGTCAGACACACACACAGGATGCTCACTTCACTTCGTCATCTTGCAAAAATACACTGTGCACAAACGAATACCACTGCAGAACCTTCCCACCGGACCATCAGTTGTTGGAGTCCTCCCTCGGGTCTGTGGTTTCTAGACCAGCGGCGCTAGCGCTGAGTTACAGGGCACGTCTGGACACCTCAGGGCAGTGAGGGACGTCTACGTGGATCATGTGACCGACCGAGGGTAGATCTGAATTATTATTTTTATTTTATTTATTATTTTGGGCCTCAAAGATTTTTACACACACACACTTACAAATAAAAAACTAAATTAAATAGAATTTAAAAAACAACTTTGACAAAACGGCACTTTGGGCATCAAGGGACAAAGGGGCAGGTGCTTCAGCCCCCTCCGCCCCCCCCTCTGTACGTGCCTGCCAGACGGCCACAGCCACTCTCTACTGCCATCCACACCACCGGTGCTGCGCTCCTGGCCTGTCGATCTCCGGGAGCCTGTCCACCCCTCGTCCAGCCCCATCATTAACCAAGGAGGATTAAACTGAGACCCACAGGTCTCAGTTTAATCCTCCTTGGTTAATTCCTGGCTTTAGTTATTAATAATTCTGCCTTAGTTAGACTCTCCATCCTCATCAGTTCCTCTTGTTATCTCTTAATTTTTGTATTAATAAATTAATTGATTGTTCAACCTGATCTTGCCATGGTCTGTGTGTTCTCTGCTTGGGTTCACCATTCCCTGTGACAGTGATTAATTTTTTGAGTATTCAGTGCAGAATGAAATGAACAGACTTGGTTACAGGATTGATCTGCCCAGGTACGAAAGAACCTTGTGGTTGCTGTGCTTTATTCTTTTCTGTATCTAGCTATTTATTTATTTTTGTTGTTGCTGTGAATTTTATCTTGGACCCACTATGACTGTAATATATATACTATGGTGAACTCGTTTTTTTTTTTTGTTGTTTTTTTCTTTGTGTTGTGTTTTTCCCTGTTGTGAAAAATCTATAAAAAGAAAGTTAAAAAGAGTTAAAATTGGCAAACAATTGTGTTAAAAGGGTAAAATGTTTTAAAAGTGTTGTTGAATTCACATTGTGTTTTATTAAGTTATACCATGATCTTAAAATCTGTGCTCTACACAAGCACCTCTATCGGTTAGTCTGAGATCAATTGCTTTTGTCTCCTCCCACTTTCCCGAGGAATCGTGGAGTTTCTTCATGATAAGACAGTGAGTGTTGAGGAAATTTCACACTAAATCACTGCTGTGATTATTTCTCCGCGATTTCCAGTTGGTAAGGTTAATGACAAAAGTGTTGTTTACGTGATACATTGCTAATATGTTCAGGGTATACAAATGTGTTTTTGTTGTGTTCTGAATAACTTAAAGGCGAGTTTTGTCAAGTGAAACTGAACGCATGTGCGAACAGAGCCTTGGTTACTAGCAAGTGCAGCATGTAGCCGCCACATGTGTTTTTGTGTCTGGTGAATATACATGTGTTCATTTGTTAATTGTATTTTAATACAGTTTTTTTTTTGTTGCTTGAGTTACAAAAGTTTTGTGGTGTAAATGTAAAATGTGACTTTTGAGAATGTGTCTATAAGAATGTTTGAATTTGTGTATATAATTTCATTACAGTAAAGTGTGTGTTGAGGAAACTTCATGCTGAATCACTGTTGTGATTATTTTTCCCCTATTTCAGAGGCATAACATAAATATTAGTGTTAATGTGAACTAGCAATGCTAACCGAGCTAGCTGCTCAGTCGTAGCCAGATTAAAATTAATGTAGTAGGATTAAGTTGATAATGTTTGTGTTATATTTCATGCTGAACAGCTGAAGTGTGTTGTGTTACTGTAATATGGTGCATCTAGTTAATAAAACTGTCAGTGGAGACGCTGGTGAACATTAATATAATGTTTAGAAAACCTAAATGTGGGTAAACCAATAACGTTGAGGCTCTGTGTTGTCAGTAGTCCAGAATATGTGCTGAGTCTCTGAAGTGAAACTGGAGAAAACAGTAAATCTAATCGTCAACGTGCTGTTGTACAGCCAGATGTTTAATGACTGCTTCACATGGTGAAGTACTTCTTACTTAGTGTAGATTGGAAAAATAATACACTGATGCTAAATCAGGTTTGTCAGCGTCATAAAATAGTTAACTTTTCGCCCACATTTAGATATTCTAAATGTTACATTAGTGTGAACCAGCGTCTCCAATGAAGATAATATTTACTGGATGCTAACTCTCTTCTCTGGTCAACACACACAAATAAACTCCACCAACTTCTAGAGTGCATTGCACACATTATATCTGACATTAAAGCTGCATATAAAGTGCATCAAAACTAAACATTTACATACTGAACAATCAGAGTCCTTTCAGTGTCTGCTGGAAGGATCAGTCGAAGGTTGAAAACTGGTTAAAACAAGCCAATGGGCAGAAAACGTGTCTGTGGAAAACGTTCTGCTGCTCCACCAATAAACCAACAGTTATTATATCAGAATTATTCCAAATGAGAACAGAGTTTACGGTAAATAAATGAGTGCCTAAGCTACCACCTCCATAGGATCTATCAATCATTCCAGACCAGACTGTCAATCAAGCAACCCCGGCCCCTGACTTCACAAAACTTTAACGCTCTATATAAAATTCACAATTGCTTTGTTTTAAAATTGGTCACCTGATCTCTCGTTTTGACCATGAAAGCTAACGAAAAATAATCCTGAGCTGTAGAAAAGCAGTATTTTGTGTTTTGATTTTTCCTGTGTAGAATTGGAGTCTATGGAGCCAGAGGTTTTGAAGTCAGCCCCTGGTGGACGGTGTGATATTGCAAGCTTTTGACACTTCTGGGTGGCTTCAGTATTGGAGCCAGGCGCTATGTCCATCTTTATTATACAGCCTATGGCAGAAACCAACGGATGACGTCACGGTAGCTATGTCCATCTCTATTATACAGTCTATTGTCTTTACTGTTTTCTGACTATAAGTAAGACATAATAATTCTTTGAAAAGCCCCCAACTGATCCATAATGCTGCAGTCAGAGTTCTGACAGGAACTAGTGAGAGATCACATTTCTCCCATTAAAGTTTCTCTCATTGGGTCCCTGTAAAATCAAAAATAAAATTTTAAAATCCTATTTATAAATAGCTCTCCTCACATACAAACCTCTTAATAAAGGAGCTACATTGTATCCTAAAGATAATACCATATTATTAAAATAGACCGTTGCTCTTTGAGACTACAGACTGACATGTGGCTCTAAAGTAGAATGGGAGACAGAGCCTTCAGTTATGTTAGGATTTATTTTTTAAGGTACTACTAGCTGAACACTAAAATTGATATTACATATGAGTGTTATAATATTGATAATAATAACCATTTAATGTGCAACAAATCCATGAGTTGTGCTTGACCTTTAAAAGGGAAGAGATGGAACTAAGCTCTAACTCAAAGGTCTGATGGACACAGACAGGTCAGGCTAGAAAGATACAACCGCTTACAAAAAAAGCTTCTTCTTCTGCACGTACACACACTAAAAAAAAAAAAAAAAAAAAGAGCTTTGGGCTTCATACACAGCACATTCCTGCTTTCTTATAACAGTTAACTTTACTGAAACTGCTAGCTCAAGGTTGTTTATAATCTTCCCTGAGGAACACTTGCATCCCCCCCTACGAGATACCACTAATGGCTACTTCACATCTCAACTAACAATGGAATAACACAAACTGGTAGAAAGCGGCAAAAAGTTTGCAGGAGGGCTCTTCTTACAGGGTGTGGCTCCTGGGGATTGGATAAATCGTGTGCCAACAGATATGGACATATCTGTGCACCAACTAATGGGAGAGCTGAGGCTAAACCACGGTTTATCCCCACCTTTACCCAATCGCATTTCAATATTTGAATTATATGTTTGTGTTCTATAACCAATCACATTTCACCATGCTGTATAAAATGTTCTGTTCATATCAGACTTTATCCTTTTCTGGGAGGCTGTTCCAAACAGAAAAGGTCCTTGTACAAGATTCTTTTGAGACACTGATATTAGAAAATAAACAGCCTAATTGGAGAGAAGTAGTTTGTCTTCTATCTCAAAAACCGAACACGCTCAATAGTTATCAGCTTCTCTGTTGTGGAATCAGCTCTCAGTTTGGGTTCAGGTGCCAGACACACTCTCTAATATTAAAATTAGGCTAAAAACATTCCTCCTTCATAAAGTTTCTGCAAGTGACCCCTGCACCATCCCTTAATACGGCTGCTGTAGGCTAAAGCTGACTTCCCCATGATGCACTGCCCGATGTTGTAAAGTGGCGCTGTGCAAGTCAAGCTGAATTGGACTTGCCTTACTACCTTAACTCAAATTGAGCCGGCTGAATAAATAAGCCGAGGCCCGTTCCACGAATGCTTTAACTTTGCTGATAACGATCAAATGCCTGTTAATCTCCATAGGCTCCTTGCTGCCGGTGAGGTTTATGGATACATGTGCTGGTAAAGCGGCTGAGTCTACTAATGTAACATGTCTGCTGTCCAAACCTAACCTGGCCAGCACGCTAACTAGTTAATAGAAAACCCGCTACCAAAGCCTCCTTACGTTATTAGTGAAAAAATATATCACACACCAGCCATAGTCAGTTATCTTACTGTCTCCTTAGTACAAACGATTAACGTTTACAACACTTACATTCGGCTCCTTGCTCGCCATGTTGCAGCGCGTCAAAATCCAAGGTCGACGCAGTACACTTCCTCGTAGACCGCAAAGCCTACTGGGCCATGTAGTTTCACGTCATTTCTTCCTCTCACATGGGCCTCACGGAGAGGGGCTCCGGTGTTTGTGTTTCCTGCTGAGTTGATGCCAAACGAAGTAGCAGCAGTTGTCAAGATGATGGAAGACGGCCACGACGTGTGTACTCGTTTTATTAGTTATACTAGTTAGCTAGTAACGCTATAAAGCGTTTTATTTGCTTTACGTTATAAACATTTCTGCTGTTTTCATTTGCGCAGCAAAGCTGTTGTTAACCTGCTAAGCCGAGAAACAAACTATGAACTCATTAAGCAGTGAAAACGACCACTCATATAGTGACAGCAACTGTAAAATCAACTCTTAGCTTGTTTGCTGATTTGTTTAAATGAGTCATAACCAGATTTTCTCAGTCCAGCTCCAGATAATTATAATTAACTACAGCCCGCATATTCATCTTTCATCAGATGATAGAAGCAGGAAATGATCTCTGTCAACTACATTAAGCAACAACAATCTTCAGTGTGAATGTTTAATACTTAGTTTTACAGGTTTAACGATGTCAATAAAATTGCAGGTGTCTGAACTGGTCCCAGTTTAAATCAGAGGTGTATTAATGCTGGATTCCTCTCAGAGCTGCTGCTGTTGTTTATGAGGTCCATAAAGGTACTTAGTAAGCTATGACAGAGAACCTTTATGGACCTCATTCGTCAGTTATTCTACCTGTGACAAGTCCAAATGTCTGCTGTGAAAAAAGTTAAACAGTGAAAGTACATTTTAGGATCGTCAGGAGAGCTGAGAGAGTTAACGGAGTTTCCCTCCCCTCTGTCCAAGTTCTTTTCCAGAGCCGCTGCAGGAGCAGCGCATTGAACATTGTCAGGGACTTCTCACACTCTCTCCATAAACTCTTTGAACTGCTGTCATCAGGCAAACGTTTCCAGAGCATTAACGGCAGAACTATTGTTTTAACATCGGCCTGTTTTTCGCGGCGCACAAACTGCGCTGTCCGTTGTGCAAGTCCCTACTTGCTTACTTGGCAAATACTGCCTCCAGAATTGTCCATGTGCATTGCCTCTTTCTAACCTTTCAGACTGTGCTTCTGAAGATCTAGACACCACAAGGCCATTACAGATAATTCCGTTGTTATTTTACCTGATAATTACACAATTTATTCAAATGCAAGTCTTAGCAACCAGGTTATGATACTGTAATAAGTACTATTTTGGTGAATTAAACCTTTAAAATCTTATGTGGGATATGAAGTAGTACTTTTTGTGGAATACTTGATGTGGTCCTGAAAGTGCAGCCTCCGACTGTGTAGACAAACTTATTTGGGCCAAAATGAAAGTGGAATACTTTTTGAATAAACCTTTTAAATTATAAGTATATTTTGATTGAAATTATCCTTTAAAACTGTAAGTTGTGCATTTAAATCGTAAATTGTGCACTTAAGCGATCATCTATTGTGGTAGCTGTCTTTTAAAAAATGCTCTAAATGTGCGGCTGTAGAAGAAGTGTGCAGCCCTCTCGGTGCAAGCCCTGTGAGTGCAGCCTCCAGATCTGCAGACACATGCTATTGCAGCATTTTGGCATTCTTGGTATTGAATTACTGCCACCTTCTGGTTTTAAGCTGTCCTCAAATGTCCAACTATTATTTTTCTTCCACTGACTCCTGACTTCCTTTCTCGTACTTGCCCTGTATTTGTGTAAATGTCATTCCTTTCCTTTCTTCTGTTTACTTCCTACATGATGACAGCCTCCACCATAAAATAATTTGTTAATACTACACTTTAAACAAACAGGTGTACATGGCTCTGACCAAGAAAAGAACAGGATGCGGGAATCAGCACAGATTCAATTAGAGGGCACTACTGAAAGGTACTGTGTAACTGTGATGTAAATTTGAGCACAACACATCACTCATGATATGATAAACAAATCATTGATAAACAAATATAGTGTGTCATCTGAATTTGATCTCTCACATTGGGGCTGCTTGAAAGCAAATTCCTGGACTACTTTTTGTTACCAGTTTACCATTAAATCCACAGAAGAACTGAACTGAAAGAAGATGCTGAACAACCTCCCTGCCTAGTACCTTAAAAAACTGAGATACAAAGGTCAATCAGTGCTAGATTAAAGGAACTAGTGATTTTTATTTCTGTTCACTTTATAGGACATTTATTAATAAATTCAGCTACTTATTACTTGAGGAACCATGTAAGAGTTAAACTTGCCTCATGTCTGTACCTGCTTTTATCTCTGGTTTGAATAAAACTCTTAAATTGTAAAAAAAAAAAAAAAAAAAAGACCCCGATCATCACACTGTGATTGTCGTCTGGGTGGAGGCTTCAGGGTTTGGTCATGTATACTGTGCGTACCAGTAGGATTATGAAGTGTTTCATATTAGTCTGTGAAACCTGTGTATTTACCGCAATTCTCAATTAACTTTTATTGTTTAAGCTTTGATACGTACTACTTGTGGGGAAACCTGACCAGTGACTAGGAAGGTGATGAGGGTCTGACACACTGACCTTGTTAGAGTACAAAAATGTGATTTGTGTTTCCACCATGTAACCACAATGTACATAACCTCAGAAATGCAAAGAAAACAGTAAACAACTTCGCAGTCAACTTTGGTGAACAGTACTAACTTAATTGGTACTAATTAAGTATCCGTGCTTATACTTAATTCAGCTAAGTTGTCCTAACTTGGGGGTAGATACTCACTTTTATCAATGAGCAACATCAGTACAAATGGGCTTAACATTTTTATTTATTTTTTGGCTAACTAAAAGTTTAGTTTAAAATGGACATCCCACCCCCTCCATAAAACTGTGGACAATCTGAGGAGCAGCTTCAGCAACAGACTGACATGACCCTGCTGCTCCAAGGAACGGTACAGGAGGTCATTCATCCCCACTGCAATAAGACTTTTCAGTGCTTCTGCATCTGACAGATCACAAAAGGGCTTTATCACTGTACCTGCTGATGACACCACTTTACATACTGGACATTTTACATTCTAAACATCATTATATCTGCATCTTCATTATACTTATCAGCATCTACACAACAAAGCGCATTGTGACTCTTGTAAAATGACATTGGGTGTCAAGAAAGGTGCTTACAAATAAAATGATTATTAATAATTATTACTTATTGTATTTGTATGTCCATTTGCACATTTGTGTCACTCTTGTATATTCTATTGATATTTTGTATATTTTTATATTTTACCTTGACTTTATACCCTAACATTCGGTGTTGTCTTATTGTTTACCCCTTTATTGAATATCCATGCTGCTGTAACAACTTAATTTCCTTCCAGAAATTAATAAAGTCAGTCTAAGTCTGAATCATTTCATCAGATCATCCTGTAGGTGTCCTGCAGTCACGCTGGGATTTTTCTTAGCTGTCCTGATTAAGTTGCAAATTTTGTTGCTTACACAGCCAGGCAGGTTTGCAGCTGTTCCATAAGTTTTAAACTTCTTCATAATCCTCCCAATGGTGTCTCTTAGAATGTTAAATTCTTTGAAAATCTTCTTATACTTATTTTATTTCATCAGGTGTGATGAAATAATTTCCTTCCTCAGCTTTTGTGGAAGCTCCTTTGTCTTTCCCATGATTGCAACTAACCTTGGAATACCTTCATGGATGGGATTTATATATGCATCACAGCTGAAGCAAATGAATGATCATTATAGAGTTACCAAAGGCTTAATTATGTTTCAACTCAACTTTAGGACAGAAAAAATGGTCAGAAAGCTTTAAAAACAACAATACTATATAGGGGTTGAATTAATGTGAAATGACTATCTTAACAAACTATACTATTACACACAAATACTACATCATGCACTTTCTGTGTTGATTTTATGCATCACTCAACTCATAACAAAGTCATCCAAAGCAGAATCTTGCTCTTTGAAAAAAAAAAAAAAACTTTACTTGATAAATCCTTCAACTATTTGGGGGGTTGAATAGTTCTGATTGCAACTGTAGTTGTGTTTTTGCTAGATGACGATTTATATTTTTCACTTGAAATTATTTTGTGGGATCATAACATCCAACACACAGATGCATATTGCCTTATTTAAAAGTAGCACAATAAAAACTGCACACACATCATGTTATAACAACATTGTATAACTTTAATCCACAACTCTTGTCAAATTAAAACACAAGTCTATTTTACACAGCTCAGTTTCCAGCTAAAAAAAACAATGACATAAACAGAGCGAACTGGATGGGAAGTCAAAGTTAGAAATCTGTCCAGAATGTACAGAGGAAAGCTGCGGTAAAGACCTTACAAAGCTGTTGACATTTGGGTCTAGCTGGGATAAAATTGTATACCATTGATAATGAAGGATGCATGTTTTGGTCTACACCAGATAAGCTGAATATGTGAAGTAAGTTTAGCTCTGAAGGTCAAGTACAAGCACATAAATCAATGCAATAAAACCCTATTTTGATTACTGATGAATGTCTCTCAAACACAGTGCAATTCAAATGTGTCATCATGATAACAGTGTGCTGGTTTTCATTTCAAGAACCAATCCAGTTAAATTAGTGGCTCTTGTAGTGGCACTTTGCCTTCTACTGTACTGCACTGAAACCAATGTTCCACACTAGTTCATGTATCAGAAAACAAGAAAGGTTTTGTTGGTAGAAAGTGTGTCCTACTTCAGAGGCTGCTTGCAAAGTGGTGGTTTTCCGAGAACTAAGGTTACATCAACAGTTCCAATACTTAGCGTCAGAGAGTCCACTAACAACGCATTCAGGGACTTTAAGAGTAAGCTGATGTGTGCACAAGTAAATATGTCAACATGTATTTGTACAATTGCAATTACTGCAGCAGTCAGAACTATTTCCTTACTTTACAAGTAGACAAAAACTGGCCAGTGCAAAACAATTTGGGATATCGTGGACTAGAAAGATGACACAAGTTGTACAGATTCTGTTACCCAAATGTAAAGAAAAAAAAGGTTGCATTTTTGATGGGCCTTTGAAACGCGACAGATTTATTTCCCAATGATAATATACTGTCAGGAAACTGGAACTTCAAAGAAGGTAACCTCTGGAATGGGACACAGTGAAAGGACATTATCGTGGACTAATTTTTTTTTTCTATTTTCTGTTTAAATATGCACTGTGTCTACCAACTAAATTTTGTTGTACCATCTACAATGACAAAAGCTCTTATTTTATCTAATCTTATATTATGATGAAGACCTCTTGCTTGTATCGTCTTCCCTCCACACTGACAAGCCTGTGTGTAAACGGGTGACACATGGAGAGCAGTGTTTCAGACAGAAAGGAGAAGATCTAATTGCAGAAGGTTATAAGTCTGATGTTCTGTTCCTGAGTAAATGCAACCTTGGAGTAAGAGAGGGCAGATAACAAAAAAGCAAAAATCATGTCTTTGCAGAGAGGTTCCCTGGTTGACTTGAGATCAGTGGCCATACAGTGAAACAGTCTGGAGGAGAAAAAGTGGAAGAGAGATGATCCTGGAAAAGTGGAAATGACAGAGTTCTTTCTCCTCCTCTTCCCCTTTCTCCCAAGGTCTAGAAGATGTATTCAAGTCAACACAAAACAAGAGTATAACAAAAAACAAAGCTCGCTTCACTGACTGTGGCACCACAGCTGGATTTTACCCAAGGGTGTTGATCCCAAGTCGGAAATAAGCTGTGTACTGCTGAAAATTGTAGCTAACCTTGGTAATTTACAGACCTTGGCAGGATGTCAGCATTTAGGAAGGTGGACTGAGGAGGCAGAGGTCAGACGTAGAAAAGTCGTACCCTGGAAGTACTGACATGGAGGTCATCATCGTAGAACTTGGTTTCTATGATCACGTTACCACTGGAACACAAAGACACATGTTAGCTTGAAAAAATTAAATCTCTCTGACAATTTACTTATCTATAAAAAAACATGTTTACTACATAACATAAACAGAAGTCCATGAATGCGTAAAGCTGTGACTGTAAGAATGAAAGTAAAGTTAAACGGAAACTTCAGCTGATTGCAACTTGTGTTTGATTCTTGGAAATAGAGCAGCCCAAAGCTGGAGCAGGAGGTGGTCTATAAACTCTGACGTTTACAACTCTGATCTTAACTTCTCTTCCAAAGAAGTTAATTTAACCTACTGGTCAATTTCCAACATGTCTGAATTCACTGTGGTAATGATACCATGCTGTCAGATCTCAGCTATTGAATTGCTAAAACTATGCTACTTGGACTTCAAGTAAAAATGGACAAAGTTGTGTAAAAAAATCTGATTTGCCTGTTGCATAAAGTTGTTTTGTTTTGGTGTATTAGGTTTAATGAAAAGTAAATCACAGTTGTACAATACTAAATTGTGGAGATGGCAAATATAACATTCTTAATGTGATAGTAGTACAGAAACAAAAAACTGAGATAAATTTAATCTGAGTGGACACTCACGTTAAAACATTGGCTGGCATCATCTGGGACTCTGGAGCTGCTTCTATCAGAGACTGCCATGTGTTAGTGGAATTGGGGATAACAAAACCAAACTCGAAGAACCATTCTGGATAGAGACACAGACAAAGGTCCAAGCACTGTTTTAATAACTCACAGCATCATAATAATGAGTCCAAAGTTTATTCAGTGCATCAGAGTACCCTAATGATGTAAGTACTATTTCTGAGATTTTTCTCAGAAATTCTCCCATCTCTTCTAGGTGGAAACCACCAACATACAAACAGTTGTGTAGATTGCGTGTTCTCCTCTGGGGCTTCCTGTAACCTCAACTCTGTACAGCAGAGCCCCAGAGACAGTGCTGCAAACACACAGAAACAGGGAAGAGACAACAGTGTACAACAGATCACAGCTCAATGAACTGTGTTGAAGACGAACCTCCTTTTCTTGTCAAACATTAATTTATTGACAGCACAGGTGTCCTTTCAAAGACTAACAGTAATGTAAGCCAGCAGGTTGAAGATATCTTGTATTATCAGGCAGCTGACACTTTAACATGACTGACACAGTGTTGAATTTAGCAGTGAAGAGGTAAAACACAACAAGCCAATCTGTCTGTCTCACGGCTGGTATGGTTCATTTAGACTGATGTAAAAGCTGTGTGCTCAGCAAACACACCCTGAGCATTTCAAAATAGAAAATACTTTTTATTTATTTTTTAACAAATTTAAAATCTAATTTTACAAACTTGGTTATTTTTTAAAACATTCAGATTTGACAGGGTGGTAAATAACATATTTGTGTGCAGTGTGACAAACCCAGAAGACAAACTTATTACTGACAAAAACTACACTGATACATCTGTCACATTCTAATTACACGGGTACTGAACAGACTAGCTGAACATCATTGAAGAAGAAGCAAATAACGTGGCTCTTTTTGTATCAATTCTCTACCATCCTTGGAACACCTAGCTGATTCTTATAGTTCATTGGTACTTAAAACACAATACTGTCAAGCATCTTCCTTATCATATCAAGTACATCAGCTAAAGAAAACTCTGCACTTCCAAAGCACTCAGCTGGCAAGTTCTGCAAAGTGCCTGTTGATTTCAGCTGGCTAAAAACACAGCGTGGATTGCAGCAGAAAAAAACTGAATTTGACCATGGAAGATGCTATCATTGTATTATTTGATGTGAAAATAATTGTATTTCACTTGTCCAGAGGAGAGTGGTTTGTTCCCACTCCTTTATATTTTGTAAAGTAATGACTGCTGAAGTCTGGATGAAATTAGAACATTATAAAAATTTACTGATGACCTGGAAATTCTCAATCTATTGTCCTTTGAGGGATGAGGAATAGGAATAGATTTTGTATAATGGTGACAATAGCCATTCCTTCATTTTAACAGCTACAGTACTACAGTACAAATTAAAAGACAGTATATTTCAGGACATGTCAATGTTCAATAATAACATTAACATTAACTGTGACTCTGAAATCACCCTGGTTGCATGTTTAAGCCTCGCACTACAACAACCATAGTTGAAGGCATTATATTTTTGGGTTGTCCATTCCATAATTCTCCCTTATTGAACATTTAATGCTAACATGTAGTTTAATACCACGCACACACGCACGCAGTCAAAAGTATTAGAACACCCCAGTTTTTCCATTTTTTATTGGAAATTATGCATGTCACTGTCTCATTGTACTCTGAAATGAAAGCATAGAACAAATAAACAAATGAAGTTAAAAAAATCTTAGAAAACAAAATGTATTCTAAACAAGATGGCAAGCTTACCATCTTGTTCTTTTTTCCTAAGGTAGTTCTGGCATAGCTTGGACTTATGTTTTAGGTCATTATCTTGCTGTAGGATGAACCCCTGACCAACTAGGGACATACCAGAGGGTACTGCATGGCGCTGCAGAAGGAACTGGTAGCCATTTTGGTTCAGGGTACCTCTCACTCTGTACAAGTTGGTAGCACCAACTTTCAAGGCTTGATCAGCCTCCATTGCTGCAGAACAGCATTAAGTTGTTAACCCATTTCTTGTTCCCTTTTTTTTAAAACATCTGGCAGTTCACCACTTACCTTTGTACCATTTCAAGCTACTCATTGGACTTGAACTACTTCCATCCATCCATTATCTATACACCACTTGATCCTCATTAGGGTCACGGGGGGGCTGGAGCCTATCCCAGCTGGCTTGGTGCGAAGGCAGGGATACAGACAATCACACTCGCATTCACACCAATGGGCAATTTAGAGTAATCAGTTAACCTCAACATATTTTTTGGACTGTGGGAGGAAGCCGGAGTACCCGGAGAAAACCCACGCATACACAGGGAGAACATGCAAACTCCATACAGAAAGATCCCGGGAAGGCCGGGATGCGAACCAGGGATCTTCTCGCTGCAAGGCGAAAGCACTAACCACTACTCCACTTGAACTACTTGAATTGCAATAAAAAATTGGGGCGTTAAAAAAAATTAAACTAATTAATTACAGCCTTTGTCATTATTAATCGCAATTAATCGCATGTTGTCAAAAAGCAATATTTGACACAATAAGTGAAGTTTTTCCATTCAAATAAAATTGTGGTTGACAGTTGAATCAATGACTAGACACATACGTGCTTCTAATTTAAAATTTATAAAAAATTTTAAAATGGGACACATAGAAAAAAGTGATTTTGATTATGTAAAGCCTGGATTTAGTTGTTTTTCCCACTGTATGGCACATAACATCAGCATAAGTAGTTCAGAGACCTTCAAATGTCGAAAATCCCTAGATTCATTCTGCTTTCATAGTTTCTGGGTCTGATAAATGGTGTCATTTTGATGGCTGTTTTTTTTAGGAATTCAAATTTTTATTTATGTAATTTTTGTAAACAACAAGTTTCTAATTAAGCTATTAAAAGACAGATATTTTTGTTGTTTAACTTATTCCTCCTCCAAGGAGGTGGAGCCTCGACAGGGTAAAAACTTAAACAACAAAAATGTTTGTTTCATTTCTATTTATCTGCATTTTTCATCTGTCTACTATCAAAGTGCAATTATAGTGATTATATTCAACATTTTAAGGATTTTTGTAAACTCAAGCACTGTCTAGAAAAGTGATCGGTTATGGGATGGCTACACCGTTAGCCGTTAGCAGGACTGTCGTAGCTAACATTAGCTCTGGTGCTAACAGCAACATGTTTTACCGTCGGGTTGAAGTGATGCGGTGATAAGAAAATTCTTTGTTGCACAATTTTCACGCAACCAGGCTTTTATCAAAGCTGCCATCAGGAAGATTTTTACAAGAAAACTTTCTTCCCAACAAGCTTAATACATCTCATCTTCCTTCACTGTTTACCAGTGTGCTGACATCAATCAGTGCTTTCTGTGCTTCTTCATCGCAGCTGAAAACAGACTTTAGGTTTATTAGCACCACCTACTGGGCTGGAGTGTTCATCAGAGTTACTGGTGGGCCAGAAATTAGGGAACTGAGAAAGGAGTGATTAAATGTGTGAATTACGTTAACGTGTTATTTTCGTTGCAATTAATTAATTGAAATGAACGCATTAAAATCCCAGCCCTAATGTATATATTAGGGCTGTCAAAATTAGCGCGTTAATGCGGATTAATCCAGCACCACAATTAATCAGATTAAAAATTGTAACGCAATTAAAGCATCTGCGGCGCAGAATGACTCAAAATCCCTGAAACGTCTCTGGCAATGCATTTCGGGTATTTTAAATTTGATGGGTCACTTCTATTTTATTGGCACAGCTTTTCCAGTGTTTACAACATTAGTTTATCAGCTCAGGAAACACACAGACCAATTAGGTATGAGTTCAGCCATCCCACATGACACTACTCTGCCAATGAATTGGTCTCTGCATTCCAGCTGCTAAACATCTCAGCTGAGTTCAGAAAACAGGTGAGGGACAGACAAGAGGAGAAAGGAAAAAAAGATAAACAAGAAAAGCACTCAGAAAGTGCAGTGCTCCACCAAGACTGTTCATTCCTCAATTTGTGTATTCAGAAATCACGGCAAGATAGACTGTGGCCATTTAATAGATCGACACACAAACTAACTAAACAAATACAAAATGACCTTGCGTGAGCACAGGCGTGTGTTATACATGCGTACATTATGTAGTACAGATACCGAATTGCGTGACCGAAATATGTAACGGGTCGAGTGAATTGAAGCAGGGAACTAAAACAGTGTTCACTTGTTGTCATGGTTACAGCGACGCCGTGCCGGCCGCTATATCTCACAATGGAAAATCCTGAACAAATCCGTGGATCCAGACTATAAACCGCATCACTGCCAAAATCTAATAAGGTGGTCCTTGTGTCATTTCTGACCTTCCCTGAAAATTTCATCCAAATCCATAATCTGCTTTTGAGTAATGTTGCAGGCGGACAGACAGATTCACAGACAAATGTACGCCGATCGTCACATAACTCCGCTGCGTTCCTTGGCGGAGTAATAAACAATTCGACACTGAGCGGAAAGTCGCCCTGCACATGTTGACTATATTTGGCTCAACATACAGCTGTAAGCCAGCTTCTCAACTATGAATATAATTCAAACTAAATATGGTTCCAGACTCACCAGTGAGATCGTTCAGACCACGATTCAGAATACTGGCAGCTCAGTTCTCCCATTAAGCAGCAGGAGTGTAAGGCAATCCCTCCAGAAATTCGCGATGTGATCGTGCGAATTCACACCAATTCAACCAATCGCCGTGAATTCTGCGCGGCCTAGCAATTATGTCCAATCACCACAACTTTTCCGCAATTTTGGCACGCCTCCTGTGAGTTCCACCAATCATAGCACTCCCCAGCACAACCATAATACACATACATCACCGAATTCACTTCCTTGTTTTTGGTTTGAAGATGCAGACATGTCCGAATCTGATGTCTCTCATTTACCAACAAAAATTACTGCTACAGACCGTGAAAAACAATTAATTCCCTGATGTTCTTCACCAAAGCGGAAGTAAACTGTTTTACACCCGTGCAATATTGTGGTGGAATACAAAAAAAATAAAAAATCATCGACTGATAACACTTTTCTACCACAAAACATAATAGGAGAATGGCTGAAAGGAGCGGACCACAGACCAGACAAATCACCGTGATGAAAGCTGTTGCATCCAGATCTGTTGGAGCTCTGAAGAATGAAGGGAAGTTAGATTCATTTATCTGCAAAGGAACACGGCAGAGTTATGTGACAATTGGCATATGTGAATCATTCATCTGTTAGCACCATTACTCAAAAATGGACTAAGGGATTTGGATGGAATTTTCAGGGAAGGTCAGAAATGATACAAGGAACAACTGATTAAATTGTGGGGGTGTTTCTGAGTCCCATCAATTCCCGCCGCCCGCAACATATTTAGGTCACGCGATTCGGTATGTACACTTGCATAACACACGCCTGTGTTCAGCGCAGGGTCAGGTAATGAACAGTCTTGGTGCAGTACTGTGCTCTCTGGGTGCTTTTCTTGTTAATTGACGTGACAAGCTGTGAGCGTGTGAATACGTGTGTGCCAGGATGTGAAATTCACTTTTTAAGCCCCTACCAGATATGTCCAAATGTGATTCATTATATATATATATATATATATATATATATATATATATATATATATATATATATATATATATATATATGTGTGTGTGTGTGTGTGTGTGTGTATTAGGGCAGGGACTTTAACGCGTTAATTTCGATTAATTAATTACAGCGAACATAATGCGTTAAAAATAATAACGCAACCCTCCCTCTCTGTGCTGCGCTGGTGATCGGGGCTCAGTGACTCCAGCTGCGGAAGGAGCGCAGCTGCATCTGTTCAGTCATCAGCGCCTGATAAGAGCCTGCTCGTCCCTCCAGTCTCCGCCAGATTCTAGTGTCTGCTACGGTGACAAGTTGGTCTGGTCATTAGTGCACTACATCGCGCATTCTCTGGTTGTGTTGGATTTAATATGTATTTGTTCTTCTTGCAGTTTCGGCTGGCCGCGCTGTCTGTTTTCCCTCAGTGTTGCCGTTCCAGCTGTTAACTGGAACGCGGTCTCCTGACCCGCCTCTGGAAGAGGCCTCGGACCCTGCAGCTCGTCGGCCCTGCTTCGCCCGGCCGATCTGCCGGATGGTTTGGACTCCGGTTCCCCGCCGCTGCTCCTTGCCGCACGATTTGCGGTCCCAGCGCGCGTCCCCTGGACCGCCGGTTTATGAGCCTGCTCACCCTGACCGTTAGGATTTTGGTATTTTTACGTCAGCCGTTTTGTTAGCCGAATTGCTAACCACCTTTAGTTTCAGTTTCAGCCTGATTCATTGGTTTAGTTAGTTTGGCTTCTAGTTTGTTGTTTAACCTTTACTTTAGTGAATGGAGTTTGGTTGATTTGGGTTTCTCAGTTCCGTTTGGATTTGTGGTTTGTCAGTGAATAAACTGCTTGTGAATTCAACTAGTCCTGCCTGTTTCTGTGTGCCTGCACTCTGGGTTCTACCCGCCGGCCCCGTGACAGTATATGAGTAGGTATCACACTACATGTTAATATTACATGTTTAATAAGAGAATTATGAGATGGACTACGAATTCATAATGCTTCCAACTATGGCTGTCGCTAGTGCAGAAGCTGAAGAATACATATTGTCAACTAAGGAGGTACACATTATTTGCAATAAGTGTCTTCCAAATAACAATGCAAGACAGGCAGACCAGGTTATCAGTGTCTTCCAGCAGTGACCACAGGACTTGTCTAAGTACCTTAATGGTACTGAGGTCTATCTGTCTATTCCCTTGATGTCAGCTTTTTAGATGATTTATAAGTAGTTCTGAGATACACAAAGAGACAGCATTTACAGTACGAGTGTGAACACACTCCTTTCAAAATAAATTCTAGCCCGTCACTCTGTAAAGTGTTGGTTTTGCTTTCTTTTGTTGCCGTTCGGGTACCCTAGACAGCTGGGTCATAACATCTGTGTTAATTTGTTTGCATCTGCTCTATTCTGATGTTGGTGCATTGTTATACTGCTGCCAATAGTTAAGTGGAATAGTACTGGCCACATATGTGAGAACAAATATCTCATTCAAGCTCAGGACACTTGGGGGTCCAGATCTCTGATGACCTCTCCTGGACAGACAACATCACAGCTGTCATAAAGAAGGCTCAGCAGCAGCTACAATTCCTGAGAGTCCTCAGGAAGAACAACCTGGACAGGAAGCTGCTACTGGCCTTCTACAGCTCATCCATAGAGAGCCTGCTGACGTACTGTGTTTCCACCTGGTATGGGAGCTGCACTGAGGCAGACAGAGTGAGGCTTCAGAGGACAGTCAAAGCAGCACAGAGGATTGTTGGCTGTCCTCTCCCCTCCCTCATGGACATCTACTCCTCCCAGTGCCTCAGCAGAGCTCAGAACATCATCAAGGACAGTTCACATCCTGGTTCTCAGCTTTTTGATCTGTTGCCCTCTGGAAGGCGCTACAGATGCATTAAAGCAAGGACAAACAGACTTAAAAACAGCTTCTTTCCAAGAGCCATCACCACCCTGAACTCTCACATGTCTCATGTCTCACACCCAGCCAACAATATAATGTGAAATGTGCAATATACACCAGTACCTCATTCACTCTGCTATTTATATTCACACTGTTATTTATATGTATATTTGTAAGTAGACTGTTTTGCACTATTTTTTTAAGATTTCTTGCACTGAAAAGAAGAAGCTTTCCAATTTCATTATACACTGTATAATGACAATAAAGCATATTCTATTCTATTCTATTCTTGTCCATGTAAGTAGTTTTGCCAGATTTGTCAGTGTTTTTGCTGATTACCTTCTAGACACTGTCCTTTGAAGAAAACTTTCTGTTCCAACCTGAACTTCTCCAGTTTCTCAGAGGAAGAAAAATTCAGTTCTCTGGACACAGCTTTGCACTTCAGGATCTTCTTTGGGACACGAGCTGAAACGACAGTAGGAAACTATATTTAACTTCTAACAACAAGACCAATTTAGTTTTCACACCTTACAATAAGGGAACATTGGCAGATCTTGGGGTTTAAGACTTGTTACTTGATCAGTTTTAATATATGACAAATGGTGGCCAGAGTTATTTCAGCTAACCGCAGTGTTTTAGGTTTTCTTTTAAATAGGCAAAGTGTGTGGCTCCAACTGACTGCAACCTGCTAATGGAGACCTGTGACTAGGCCAAGTACAGATACTTAACATCTATGTTAGGCCTGCTTAAACTCTAATATTTTTTTCTTTGAGACATTTTATTACAAACTTCCTGACACGCACAGATATTTAAAAAGCCACTAGATATTCAACATTACATCCTAATGACTCATAACTGTATTACCCATGGGCCTCACCAACGTCCAAAATGTTCATTGTTTTGTTTGTATCGTTTGTTCTTGTGTTGTTTATTGTTCATCTGCTGTCTTCCTATTCCCAACCCCTTTTGCTACCCCCACCCCCCTCATCCACACACTCACCCCAGAGATGTTATTAACAATAATAAAGCCTATTTGTCAGATGCCTGATCAGAAACTTACTGGATTACAAATTTAGTTTTTTTTTTGAAACTGTGACATGAATTCATTTCATTACAACAGTGATATGCAGTGACGACAATTACTGCATACGACTGCATATTATTTTTGCATTAGTGTGAGGCAAGAAAAAAAGTGATTTACAGACTATCAACAGTCTGTAATGTTAGTTAAAATAAACAGAAAATATAATGCAGCCAAAAATCTCCCTGCATAGTTTGAAGTACACACATGTGCGATTTATTTCTGAGATGTTTACAATTAGACTAAATAGCAACCATGTGTACTTAATTTTTCTTCACTGATCAAATGCTTTTTACTGGTCTGTCAGTGATCCAAGGTGTATTTACTTTCACAATTTTTATGTTTGGATGTGTTTTCAATAAACTCTTCTAAGAATTTGTAATTGTTCAGAAGTGGAAATACTCTAATTAACTAACAAATAATGTCATAATGGAGTAGTCATATATTTTTTAAAATTTTCCATGTATGTGACATTACACATTGTACTCACTTCTGTTTTATACTGTATACTATACATTCATCCGTTACAACAACACAACCACCTGCTTCGCCCTCATGCCACAAAAACAACTCCATAGCATTGTGACATGAATACATGACCTCTGAATATGTCCTGTGGTGTCTGGCACCAAGAGGTTGGTAAGTTTCTGGTGCATCACATGGATGCTTCTTTGGATTGGGATCTGGGGCGTTCGGAGGCTGAATCAACCTCTTGGGCTCTTTTTCATGTTCCTCAAGTCATTCCTGAGCAGTTTTTTGAAGTGTGGCAGGACACATATCCTGCTGGGGGTGGCTGCTGCTGGTTATGTGCATGGTCTGCAACACATTTTAGGTGGGTGGTATAAGCTGTCCACAAGAATGCCAGGATCCAAGGTTTCCCAGCAGAACATTGAATGTCAAAAACATAAATAATGCTATCAACTTCACCTGTCAGGGCTTTTAATGTTGTAGCTGATTGAAGTATGTGTGTCCGATTTGTTTGTCCAAATTGTGAATTTCCCTGGTGAGGGATCAATAAAGTTTATCTTATCTTATTTTTGGTTTGTGTGCAAATGTACCTTCATGTTCTACTCCTGGTACAGAGAGGTCCTCCGTTCCTTGCCACAGCACTTTGCCTGTCTCTGCATCCCGAAGATTCATCCAGTTTCTATCAGGACAAGGTTAAGTCACAACAACCAAACTTAAAAAAACAAACATAGATGAAAGTTCCTATATGGGCAATCATAGTTCTCTGCTTGTCACAAAGTCCTGAGACTGGGAGGTTACCAGATGCTTCTAAGTGCAATGGAGGGGTGAGTTTCAGGCAGGAACAAGTGCTCTTCATGTGCATGAATACCAGAAAGTCTATAATGGATGAATTGTTGTTTACCTCATATCAAAAACCCAATTACAGCACTGGACGTGAATATTTTATGTTGACAGTTTTCATAAAAGGGAATTATGAACTGTTCTTCAGTTAGGCTAACAGAGTTTGAATAAAGCTCACAGTTTTACTATTCCTCTTCCATTTTTAGTGCAACAACATAAGAATACCAGTTGTAATAATTTAGTGGTCTAAAACTATATTCAGTAAGTCAACTGTGTTGAATATCAGCCTAGGTGTCCTAAGAGTTTTTGTGACTGTTCAAAACGATGTGAATAAAGTCCTGCACCTGGTTACCTTTAAATGTAACATGATAGAGCAAGACTGGAATAAGGCTAAAACAGAGTCTGGTTTTACTCACTGGATGTATTCAATTCAATTCAATTCAATGTTATTTATATAGCGCCAATTACAGTCAAATTGTCTTGAGACGCTTTACAGAACCCATATGCCTGACCCCCAGAGCAAGCCAAAAGGCGACAGTGGCAAGGAAAACACCCTTTTAACAGGGAAAAAAACCTCGAGCAGAACCCGGCTCTAATGTGGGGGGACCCATCTGCCTGCTGGCCGGGCGGGTTGAGAGGGACAGAAGAGGTAGAAAGGTAGAGATAGAGGGGTAGAGGTAGAGATAGAGGGATACAGATAGAGAGGTAGAGATAGAGAGGTGGGGGGTGGGACACAAGGACCATAAAACACAGCCACACATCTGAAGCATCCAGCATCCAGCTCTGGGACCAGGGACACTCGGAGAAAGGACACAGAAAGAAACAGAGTGAATGTAATGCAATAATGGTATATATAGTAAATACATAGGTAGTTAGAGAAGGGCTCAGTGCATCAAGAGAGGTTCCCCAGCAGTCTAGGTCTATAGCAGCATAACTAGGGGCAAACTAAAGGGACGTCAAGAGGGGAAGTCAGTTTTGCAAATGAAAACACCAGCTCACCCCGTCAGGGTCCCCCAGTCAGCCCTAACTATAAGCTTTGTCGAAAAGGAAGGTTTTAAGCCTGGTCTTAAAAATAGAGAGGGTGTCCGCCTCCCGAACCCAAACTGGGAGCTGGTTCCACAGGAGAGGTGCCTGATAACTGAAGGCTCTGCCTCCCATTCTACTTTTAGAGATTCTAGGAACAACAAGTAAGCCCGCAGTCTGAGAGCGAAGAGTTCTGCTAGGATAGTATGGTACTATCAGGTCTTTAAGATATGATGGAGATTGGTTGTTAAGAGCTTTATATGTCAGAAGAAGGATTTTGAATTCTATTCTAGATTTAACAGGAAGCCAATGAAGAGAAACCAATATAGGAGAAATATGATCTCTCTTGCTAACTCCCGTCAGTACTCTGGCTGCAGCGTTTTGGATCAGCTGTAGATATTTCAGAGAGCTACTGGGACAACCTGATAATAAGGAATTACAGTAGTCAAGCCTAGAAGTAACAAATGCATGGACTAGTTTTTCTGCATCACTCTGAGACAGGATGTTCCTGATTTTCACAATATTTCTCAGGTGGAAAAAGGAAGTCCTACAGATTTGTTTTAAGTGCGAGTTAAAGGACATGTCCTGGTCAAAGATAACACCGAGGTTCCTCACAGTAGTACTGGAGGCCAATGTAATGCCATCCAGAGTAACTATATGCTTTGAAAGCAATTCTCTAAGATGTTTGGGGCCAAATACAATGACTTCAGTCTTGTCTGAATTTAGTAGTAAAAAATTATAGGTCATCCAGGTCTTTATGTCCTTAAGACAATCTTGCAGTCTAGCTAGCTGATTAGTTTCATTTGGCTTCATAGATAAATACAATTGAGTGTCGTCAGCATAACAATGGAAATTAATGCAGTGCTTCCTAATAATGTTGCCTAAGGGAAGCATGTATAATGTGAACAGTATTGGTCCTAAGACAGAACCCTGAGGAACTCCATGATTAGCCCTAGTATGCTCAGAACAGTCATTGTTGACATGCACAAACTGGAACCTGTCTGATAAGTAGGATTTAAACCAGTCCAGTGCTGTCCCTTTAATGCCAATAGAATGTTCTAGTCGCTGTAATAAAAGTTTGTGGTCGATTGTATCGAATGCTGCACTAAGGTCCAATAAAATAAGTATAGAGACCAGTCTATTATCTGACGCTATGAGAAGGTCATTAGTAACTTTCACCAGAGCTGTTTCTGTGCTATGATGCACTCTGAAGCCTGACTGAAACTCTTCAAACAAGCTATTCCTTTGTAAATGTTCACATAATTGATTTGCAACTGTTCTTTCCAGAATTTTGGCTACTACTGAATGTAGTCAGTAGGTATAGTTTAAACTATGATTTCCAAGACATTTTAAGTACACAAGTTAAAAGCTCATGGTAGAAAATCTTCCTGGGAGTGAATGGATGAGAAAACTCTTCCAAGGAGAATCAGACTATTGAAAGTAATCACCAAGAAAAAAAAATGTATTAGTGCCTAAGACTTGCAGAAGAGCCAGATGAACGCAGAAGGTAATATATGTAATTATATACTTTATCAGAGGAGATATGCATCAAGTGTCTGTTTTATTTGAATAGCAACTGTTTTAAAAAGAACTAACGACCTGTTCTGAACAAAGAAGGTCATACACTAGTATTTCACTTTGATGAATGGAAGCATACCATTGGCCCAAAAATTCAATGAAAGCTTTAATGCTTTATAAAGTCATATTGCTCAAAATCCAGCCAGAGGTCATCAGCTTATGGGTAGGATTGTCACGATTTCAATTTTTTGAGCCACGATTATTGTGGAAGGAAATATTGCGATTTTACGATTATTCACGATTATCGACATTATGAAAGAAAAAAACCCAGTGTTTGTATTTAAATAAACTCTTTAATAATACTTAAACTTTTAAACATTTACTGTTCTTATAAAATAAAATAAATTGTTCCAACACGTCTTTGTAGTAAATAAAAGTGCAAATTGCATTACAAAACAGTCATTAACTTGAGGAACTTAAAGGCTTCTTTAGCTGCCATCATTAAAACAAAATAAAATTATAAGATTGGCATTAAAAACTGTGCTGTTTTCTCTATAATATTAATAATAATTAGGGATGTGCCGATCAGGTTTTTTGCTGCTGATCACCGATACCGATCATCCTTGAATGCCGATTACCGATACTGATCACATGGATTGGATTTAAATGCTCTTTTTATATATGAGTGCTGCTGCTTATATGATGTAGGAAAAAAATGAGCAAATACTGCCTTAATTTAGACAAAAATATGCTTACAAAAACTGGCAGGCACATTACAGCAAATATTCAGTCTGGGAATCTTGTAAATGATGTATAATTACTACTTATTTATGTTCAATATGTATTTATCGGTTCTAGTGAAGTGCCTCTTTGAGACTTTTATGTATTATGGAATGTTGCAATTTAATGTATGGTTGATAACGTAGTGTTTACTTTGTAAATCAAACAAAACAAAAAGACATAAAAAGAATACATTTAAAGATTCTAAAAACACTTCATTTTAAGCTTTAAATAATCCTCCACAATTTTAGACAATATAACTACAGAAAAAAGGATAAATGGGAGTCTTATTTATTTTTACTAAAACGTTTATATAAACAATTCACCACTAATTTTATAACAATTAATCAAAACACCCGGATCATTTCCCAGGGAAAACTCTAGAGTCTGACAGGAGGTCCAGGCAGACAGACAGCCTCCCTGTCCTGGAGGTTACTGTCTCCTCCACTACCACTGTCAGCGGGCAGCGGGGCTTCCCGGACCACACTCCCTGCTGAGGGGACCGGGCCGACAGCATCTTCGGAGGAGGGCACGGGCTTCCGGTGCCAAAACAACCGGCGGGTCGGGAGCTCCGGTTCCCTCCTGCGCTCCCATTCCCCACCCGCCGCGGCCCGCCGCCTTCCCCTCGCCTGCGGACGCAGGAAAGCAGCCCGGCTGCGACGGGCGGGGAACGGGGGCGCAGGAGGTAACCGGAGCTCCCGACCCGCCGGTTGTTTTGGCTCCGGGAGGAAACTCGGGGCGCGGGGGGCGGCCCGGCCGCCGGACCGCTGACTTCGAAACCGACAGTTACCGCGCGTGCGGCGGACAGTCCCATCTTGGCAACCTCATTGCGCACAGCGGCCACAATATTAGGGACACTTCGAGTAAAGAATCTGTCATAACTGATCATATAATTCTCTCTCTCTCTCTCTCTCTCTGTGTGTGTGTGTGTGTGTGTGTGTGTGTGTGTGTGTGTGTGTGTGTGTGTGTGTGTGTGTGTGCGCGCAGTGATGCCGATTAGACAGGAGCGCGCGCACAGGCCAAGGAGCCACTCTCTCTCTACTCTCCACTCAGCGCAGCTCACGCTTCTTGCATTGCACCTCTCGCGAGGCTTTTCTACGGATAATCGTGGTTGTGAAAAATGTGACGAATATCTATTTATAATCGTGGTTATTGTAAAACCGGTTAACCTTGACAACCCTACTTATGGGTAACCTAAATATACCAGTGTAAAAGTGAGAAAGAGGAAGTTGGAGAAGCCTTTGTGTAGATGATACTGGCAAATGCAAGCTGTCTCATCAATCTGTCAGTTGGTCAGCTGTTCTTGACCTTCACAATCACTATTAACACAATAAAATGTCAATCACAGAGCCTGTAAGGACCTAGTTTGTACTTCCACTGTACACTACAGTCTCTCATACTTCAAGAATACACCAGGAGATATACAACAGTCTGAAGGGGCAATAATGCATCACCATGTAAAAAAAAAAGCGGTGAAAAAATTCAACATACAGTTCGGGGAACTAAATTTCTGAAAAAATAAAAAAGACCGAAAGTAACTCTGTTAATACAAAAAAACAGAGCAGAATGAATTTGAATTAATTGTGTTATATCTACCCTCAGATGTACATCACTGTGGATAAAAATGTCAGCTAAACGAAATTGTAGAACTGCAGAATTTACCCTAAAGGAGAAACTGCAGCTGCAGGAGTGGAATTGTGACGTCATATTATGTGAATCCAAATCAAATAAAACTGGTTATCATTATGGCTTCCATACTGTTAACACAGTATTATATGTTGTTGTTTCGAGGATGGACCCAATTTGGCATTCAAGCATGGACTTTAGGCCTGACAAGGGATAGAATGTCAGGCCTGTGTAGTACTGTATTTCTGACAGCTCAGTTTAAATCTTTCATTAGTTTTTTTTGCTGATTTCTTTCATGCAAAGAAGTATAGTTCTACAAAAAAATGTCGGTAACCCAGCAATCATGTATATTTGAGGACCCTGTGGCACATTGCAATGGACAATGACACCACCTCAAGCTGAGAGAGATGCAAATTATATCACTGGAAATCAGACTGATAGACACCAGTAAAAATCTATTATCTCACAGCTCTGTGTTCTAGACGACTGTTCATTGAGCATCCTGTCACACTCAGATACTACTTAGTGTCACACACACTCAACTTCACGCCATCTGTGAAGTCCTTCATCCCACCTCACCACTAACATCAACAGTCTCAAAAGACACAGCTTTTAATGCTCCAGGTCTCTGACTAGACACTTTAGCATATATACTGACACAACTTCTTTTACACTACATCATTGCAGTGTTTCACATATTCAGGATCTCTCCCTAAACTCGTAGTACTCATAATCGAGCAAGTCAGGATTCTGAAGGAAATATTTAAAACAAGAGAAGACAAAAAAAAATTAAAAAATGTTTTTTGTAAGTTCCACTGTAATAATGACCAGCTTGTAATGCAAGTTATATAATGTACAATAACTGGGTTATAGATTTGCTTGTTATCTTTTCTGCAAGATTTTTTACATTTGCAAGATGAATGGAAAATCTAATGTTATCTCAGCAGGTCTCTAAAAATGTCTTGTATGCATGCTTTAATTTCATCCCACAATTACTACATATCAAGAGAGCATCCAGAGAGAGGGACAGTTACAATAATCATATTGTATAAATATTAAACACTCATCTGGAATCACCCATTGTGAACTCCAATCCACATCTACTAGTGCTTCACTGGCCTCCATCAAGCCTTATGGGACGACCTGATAGCCAAGAGGTAACGGCAAATGCCACATGGGCCCAATGCCTTGAAGCAGTGAATCCCTGCTTCCATTTCCACCAGGCTCACACCTTCGCTGTAGGACATTTCCCCACTGTCACTGTTCAATAAAGGCAAAAATGTGAAAAAATAAATAAATATAAAAATTAGAAAGCCTTATGAGTCAGGTCCCATTGACAGCATGTCATCTCCCACTTCTTCCTCTGGCTTTCTCGTGAACTGTGCTCAGTTGAATGTTTCCTAAAATCACTTTCTACAATAAGTTAGGTGACATTGCACTGTCTTTATTAATGATGATCTTTCACTACTTTGGCTTAAGAAAGAAAAAAAAACATCACTTACTTGTGCTCTTCTACATATAAAAGTGTGCCCCTCTTCTTTAATCCCCCAAATTAACTACTTTCTTATAACCAAAACAAAAGAAAATGTTCTACAGCAATTGGCTTAAGCTTCAGTAACATCATACAAGGTTGTACCCTGCAACTCCCTGCACTGCATGTTGTGTGTGTGTGTAAACCACCAGGGTGTCCACACACATTTGTCAGAACATACACATAAGCTAATGAGCCCCCAGTGAAAAGGTCCCGTCATCATTTAGTATGCAGTCATTTTTAAAGACATGTTAATGGATTAAAGCATAAGCAACTTACTGACGCTAACGATAATATGCAAACAGCCCCATTCACTACTGAACAATTTTAAATTCAACTAAGCAAGACTTCATAACTAATTAAAGAAATGGACAGCAGGATTAAAAAATCCCAATCTTTAGATGTAAAGATTGGGATTTTTTTATTCCGGCTATCGATTTATTTTAAGGCAGAGCTTGTGGTGTTCAAGCTTAACTATGATCATAATGTAGTCAAATTTCTAATCTATAGCTATATCTACTATCATATACAATTTTGTAATACATTTTGCATGTGGCATGTCATCTGCAGAGCGAACTAAGCCAAATCCTACTACAACACCACAGGCAGAAGGGGAACAAGAACACAAAACATTATAAGGACCAACACATATAGTATGCCCCACTTCTGTTGGCACATCTCATCTCAGCATCACTTTTACAAAACTGAACCTAGCGTTAGATGGGTCTGATAGCTTATTACTGTACTGTACTTCATGTTGGTCTGCAATGGCAATAAAAAAAACACTGTTTCTGAAATCGCACTTGAATAAAAAGAAATTATCAGTGATCAAGTAGTTTGCTGACCGTTTTTCAATTAAGCAGTCATTTAGATGAGAAACTATAACAAATGCAAATTATCATTATGTTGTCTGCTCGACAGCACTCATTGTTTACACAATGCTTAGATATGTTTAGCATTTTCACTTTATAAATAATTCATAAATAACTGCCATTTATTATTTCTGTCTGTTGTTAATCAACCAATTTATTGACGTGTGTCTGCATTAGCATCAAGTCATATCAGACAGGCTTTATAAAGTAGTCAGACTATTTCTGTATTCCTTAATTATTTTAACATCAGTTGCAATTAATTAAACTTTAAGTTTTATTTATATACTGCCAATTCACAACACTGTCATGTAATAGCAATTTAAATTCTACAGTAAAGATCTTACAAATTCAAAACAAAGAACGCAAAATCTCTAGTTCCTTTTGGATTGCCACTGAAAAAGCACTTGGCAAAAGTGGAAAGGAACCAAAATCAAAAACGTTTACCGGGATAGACCAAAACCAAAGCCTGACAAAACTAGGCTCGGGGAAGGCGGTCGTCTGCCTCAACAGGTTGGGGTGAGAGTGACAGGGGTGGGGATAGCAGGATAGCAGATGGAAAACAGAGAAACAATACATTAGAGAATAATGAACATTTGGAAATTTATATTTTCCATTCAATCTACAGCTAATAAACCATTAGAAGGACAATGACAAAAGAATATTTGTGCTCTTTTTTCTAAATGCAATATCAAATGAAATACTGTATGTACAATAATTTGAAGAAGTTGTTGGCTTATGTGATATACTTGGACAAGCAAGCATTTGATAGTCCCTGCAGATACAGCTGGTATACTGGACCAACTCCACCAGGAAAATTATTTTTTTCCCCATCAGTAATTGAAGACGAATATCAACAAATGTAACATTCTTTGAGGCCCCACACGCTAGTATGGCCTCATTTAGCAGAAAAAAATCTTGCAGTCCTTTTACATAATTATTAGTCAGTCTCTCAGAACTAATTTTCAACCATTTTTCCTGCCAAATTCCTTTCAGTGCAAAGAAGTTTAAGGGTTTTCATGCATGCATTACTTATTTGAAATCCACCTGCAACATTTCAATGGGATTCAAATTTGGGCTATTATTTCTTGAGTAAGCCACTCCATAACCCTCCGTTTCTTTTTGTCTATTTTGATGGTTCACAGAGATACATTTTCAAAAAATATAAAATAGCACTGTCACCTCACAGCTAGAAGCCGGCTCACGTCCAGGCCTGGGCCTGGAATCTTTTTAGGTTTTCATTCGATACTCCGGTACGCCGGTTTCCTCGCACAGTCCAAAAACGCACTGACATTATTTAGTGACCCTAATAAGGTGTATAGATATAGATAATAGATGGGTGGATAGGTGGTTAGCGCTGTCGCCTCATGGCTAGAAGATCTGATTCGCAATCGCTGGGATCTTTCTGCTTGGAGTTTGCATGTTCTCCCTGCGCCTGTGTGTGTGTGTGTGCTTGGTTGTCTGTCTCTACGTGCTGAGCAGCTGCAATAGACTGCCGACAGCCCCCTGCGACCCTACAGAGGATTAAGCAGTGTACCGATAATGCATGGATAAAATAAATTTTAAAAAAATCTAAAAAAAATTTAAAATTCCTAGAGCAGAAACCACGAGAGATTACGTGAATTCAGCTGCCAGGCTGAATGAAAACAGATGATTTTACTGCTTCCAGTGACTTACTCTGACAAAATGGCTATGGCTCAGTCATATAAAAATCCTATGGTTCAGTTACTATTACTACTATGCTCTTCTCTCTATTGTTATTTAGAATTTTAAAAATTATAACAAAAAGGTTATTTTTTGTCATTATTTCTTACAAATATGTAGTTTTTTTCATTTAACACAGAATGACAATAAACTGAGCCAAATTTGGATTTGAATATATGAAATTATACTACAGCAGGTGCTACTGTTTGTGTGGGCAACTTAGAGATGATCTCTGTGCTATCTTCTTAAGAAATATTAATCAATAATGCGTGAAACCTTCACAAACAACACTAGATGATCGCTTATTTTTGCTGTACTCTGTAAAAAAGTGAAATGGGGTAGTTTGATATTATTGTTCATGTTCTTCTTAAAGATTTTCATAACAGCTGGTAGCTATGTTGCCTGATGGAAGAGAAAGAAAAGAAATAAAATAAGAATATTACAGCCTCTATGCTAGCTTTAATAAGGCTGTATGGACACAAGATAGAAAATCCTGGTTACACTAAATCATGGATTTAGGCATCACCACACTTCAGCAACAGGTCTGACCTCCCCAAGAACACACACCACACCACACACATCAACATTCAGCCCTTCAGTGTTAGTATAGGCAGGGATGAAGAAGTTACATATATACATAGTTAAATAACCCTGACCTAACCCTAACCTTTTCAGGTATCAATTTCATGTGGTCTGATATAACAGATATGCTTCTATTGTAATTATTCCAGCAGTATACACAGGCTAAAAAAAACAGCTTTAACTCACGCATCTGAGTTGGGCTCTGAGTCGTACCAAAATGTGGATGACCTACAATTCAATAGTGTGCCTGACTAGCTCCTTTGTAGAAAGAGAGCACCAGAGCTCCTGCTGCTGCTTGCTATCATTCTGTTTCTTCTGTGTAGAAATGGTGAGACTCTATAGGTTCAATTTAGTCAGCAGTGCTATAGATCCTATTTTAGAAGATATTACTGGGGTTAATTCAGTCCAAATATGATCTCACAAACTTAAAAGACCACTGTGAATAAAAAATGCTGTTGTGGCAACTTTAAGTTCTTGGAACTACAACTACTTTTAGTAGTAGTAAAATCGTATTGTCTGTGGTGCATGGCTAGATTGGATTTGCCTTGGAACAACACAGCCAGTTACTGGTGTACCATGAGCATAGAGCCATTCTGCACTGCTGTCACTTGACTATTTGATGTCTACATGACATGAAGAGGCTACTGTCAAAACAGAATTCTTTTTGCAGCTGAAAGCCTGTTTCGGCTTTTGAAGCAGGGTTTCAGCTTTCCAAAAGTGCATTAAAGCCAAGGTGATTCTAAAGCATTGCCTTCCAATGGGCCTATAAGCAACTTAGCTTAAACTTAACCTAATAAATGCAGATCAGTTATTAGAAGATGAGTATTTCAAAATCAAGAGAGGTGGCATTTGACTGCACACACAGGTATCCATCCATCCATCCATCCATTATCTATACACCGCTTAATCCTCACTAGGGTCGCGGGGGGGGCTGGAGCCTATCCCAGCTGACTCGGGCGAAGGCAGGGGACACCCTGGACAGGTCGCCAGTCTGTCGCAGGGCCACATACAAAGACAAACAAGCACTCTCACATTCACACCTACGGGCAATTTAGAATAATCAATTAACCTCAGCACATTTTTGGACTGTGGGAGGAAGCCGGAGTACCCGGAGAGAACCCACGCATGCACAGGGAGAACATGCAAACTCCATGCAGAAAGATCCCGGGAAAGCCGGGACGCGAACCAGGGACCTTCTTGCTGCAAGGCGAAAGTGCTAACCACTACGCCACTGTGCAGCCCCCCACACAGGTATCAACCACATTTAATACTCAAGACCTGCCTTCAGCAAACACAAACTGAAAAAAACAAAAAACTGAGCAGGCAGCTTGATGGGAAAAGTAAACGGCTAAGAGAAGTCTGTATGATCAAGATGTCTGCACTGTTATCATTTACTCCAGCACATACAGGCTGTACATAAGTGTTGCAAATATGAAACAAATATAAACAACATTTAAGACCAAAATGAGTCATGTAGATCAACCCCACCATTAGGTTTGCCCTTTGCCTATCCAATCTACAATGGTTTATGCAAGTGAGTTTTCCTTGAACCAAGCGTAATACAGAGTAAGGAATAGTATATCATCAATTAACAAGCATACAATTAATATTAGTGCCATGGCATTCTGCTGACCTGGTGATTTACAACACATACCAGAAATGCAACTCTGCAAGGCTGATCCCGGCCAGGGACTAAGACACTCTGTTCCCGTGGATTTTTAGATTATATCCGGTTTAAACTATTTCAAATCACAAATGCCAAAACTAAATACAAAGAAAAAACAACGTCTGCATGTATGCGTGTGCACATCACTTTCAAAATCACAATATAGGAAGTTGTGTTGGTAGATGGGATAACGCATGCAAAACGCACTTCTTGAAATGAAGTTCATCACAGCACACTTGGGTTTGACGACTTCCAATACATTCGAAATCATAGAACAGCGATAAAACTATGCTCATGGCTACTCACATAAATGCGTTTAAGTTTCAGTTACTAATGGTAAGTTAATGTGACAGAACAACTGTCGTCTGTCAACCTCCTGAGTCAATGACGTTAACTCCGTCCGCACTATTACTGTATGTTGTGTTTTATTGCATTTTTAACCGTAGCTTCCACCAAGCGCGTTCAATACTTAGTCAAGCAAGTAAGCCACAAGGTAAGGACAGTCATTTAAGCTAGTAGGCCTTCACAGAAATATAAGTGCCCAGCTCCTACACACAGCAGCATTTTTTTCCCCTGTTGTCTCGTCCAGTAATGGCAAACACAGCTCTGTAGCTGTGTCTGCAGCTGAGGGTGGTGACTAACAGGTTTGCCACAGCAGCCAACCTTTAGTAGCAGCAGACAAGATGCTACAACCATCCTTGCTAATGCCAGATGACGTTATCTAACTAGCTAGCAACTGACAGGATCGACAGCTAGCCTGCTATGATGTGTCTAATCTTTGTACAACATCGCCAACACACAGCAAAAAGGATACAGTTTGAAGCCCTTCAAAATTTCCTTGGCCCTGTCTTCGTCTGAAGACATGTCAAAAATCGTTTGTTTTGTTCTGCACAATTTGCAGAAATAACAAAGCTGCTGTTCACGGTAGCCCAACTAGTAAGCTAACTACACTGCCAGTTAGTAATCGTCCGGAACAGCGTTCACTATGTGTACTTCCCTCTGTACTTTAAGACTGCAGGTTAATTCTGATCCGATAATGCAATCAGCTAAATATACCTAGCTAACGAACAGACAGCTACTGTAGCCAGTAAAGGCAACGGGAACTTCTACCAGCCAATCACGGGGATAATATGAGTCAGGGGCGGGATTACAGTGGTTAGAGACGCGTCACCAGTAGCAACAGGCACACCATGGATATTCCACTAACGATTAGGGACCGCGGTCAGTGGGTCTACCGCTTATTTAATTTCTCAAAAGCAGAGATCTCCGTAATCTGCGAAATCTGGAAAAAAAAAAAAAACCTGGTGGGAAATTTCTGTCAAAATGTGATTGCCATCTGTGGGAGCATGCACTGCTTCTTAAAGCTATACCGCCCCATAGTAGCTGGAGATGTCTGTTCTGTTCCAGCAGCTTTTATGAGGTCTAACAGCCAAAACATACAAATATACAAAACTATATGTGCACAGTAATAGCAAAGGTGTCTCTCTCACTACTATGTTTCGTGTATGCAAAAAATGACAGTTGTGACTCAGATGGATCTGCAGCTTAAAGCATAGTCACGCATGACCTTTATGTGGCAATACTAGTATTGTTTACAATGCTTATGTGTTTGGGATGTCTATTTCCCTTGTTTGTATTTGAAAACCACTCTGTAATTAACATGATTTATGGATGGGTTACAAGTAAAATAAAGAAATTATTTTTCATTTATGCTCACCTCTTTGCATTATTAAAAGTCTCTCTGCCCTAGACCTTTATCAATACAGTACTTGTCAGCAGTTATTTATGTATTGGAATGACTTGATTTAATTATTGAGTGTCCTATTTTGAAGACATTAGCCCACTCAGGCATTTATGCCTGTTGAAAAAAATGTTTAACTGCAAATACAACTCATACAGTGCAGTTTTTCACCTGCCAAAAAATGATTACGCCTCCTACTTTCTGTCTGAAAGATTTTATTAGCTTCCAAATGACTTGACTTCATTCATTGGGGTATTCTTTACCTGGTAAAATAGCTATAAAGGACCATTACAACTCATGTAGGTCAGGTTTCCTCCTCCCAAAAAGTGAATGTGTCTCCTACCTTCAATCTGAAAGATATTGTACAGTTTTGATGGTGGTAAACCTCTACACACTGGATGAACCAAACAACATCAAAGGGCAAAGCACGTTGAAACAATAAAGAGCAGCCAACCAGGAAGGAGTTTTATTTCAGAGCTCCAGATCTTACTAGTTTTCACATACAAGAATACACAGCTCACCAATCAAACAGCAAGACAAAGGAGTCACCCAGGTGCAGTGGATGGTGGCAGATTTCAGCAGCAAAGCATAGCGAGAGCTTCATCCTGCCCCCCTCTTTCTCACACACTGCACTGATCGCTCACCTGGCCTTTGAACAGTCTCCTCCCACTACAGTGACACTGCTGTGACCTGCCCACACTTCTATTTAAAACACACTTTAAAAAATTTAACACCATCTATACTTAAAATACACAATGCAAATAACTTCAATCTGATACAAATGAAAGAAAACACATAATAAAGTAAATAAATAGTAAACAAAGATCAAACTCAGCAAAAATCCTCATGTAATCCCTCCCCTCTCTCTTCTCTGATCCCTCAACTCAGCCTAATCAGGTAAGTGACAACTGCTGGCATCCTGTGACCGCATCCTCACGTGTGCACTCCATGAAAACACGCCCCTCAAATGGATCTCAAAGAGACAGCGGTTACCAAGGGTCTTGTCAGCACAAAACAAAATAATAAATAAACTTGCTGTATCAGTCTGTTATCCAACTGTCAATATGCATATGTGCTGTTTTTTCATCTTAGTGAGGGGGATGCTTCCCAGCTCCCTCACAGATATATATATATATAGAGAGAGAATACCCCAGTTTGTATCATAGATATATTACACACAACATACTTAAATATTTTCACTTGTTAATTAAAAAAAATAGACAAAAGCTCCTACTGGTACATACAAGAGTGGAACACCGAATAGATGAAAAAAGTGTGAAAAATGAGAAGAGAGTGAAAACCATGTTTTAGTGGGAAGAGGATGTAACTTATACTTCACAATAAATACTGAACACATTGAGGCTACAGTGGTGGTGAAACAATAGAAGTGAAACTGTTACAGCAATAGTTATAATGATGTTTATTACTGCAACATGAACACAAATGTTGGCGACAGTAATGGGGAAATGGGGAAAATACTTTTTAGCTAAATTGCTGGAGCAGGGGAAGATGACAGGGGTCCTTATGAATTCTGAGGGTGTAGTATTCTATGTAAGATTTTCATGATTAAAGTTATGTAAAGTTAGGTAAATCAAATGTAGATAAAGCTGCCAACAAGCCATTTCTCAAAAATGATCTCTTTCTTTGAGCATCCAATTTCTACATCTGAGACTTTTCCCAGACGAAATATTTTAGCATGTCTCTTTTGTATTTTGGAAAAGATTTGCAACTGTGAAAAACTCTAACTTGGCAAGTTTTGCAATATGTCAATATGATTAACATATTTTCTGAACATAAGTATTTACAGATATATTGTGTTATTACATTTTCTCTTCCTTTAAAACACTGATGTTATTGACCTGTCCATATTTATTTCTTTTTGTACACAGACAAAAATTTTATAAATATGCCAGTAAATACTTTATAACCTTGAAATGTTTCTGCAATGTCCTATGCTTACTTTCCTTTCTCCCAGTGAGTCCAAAAATGCTTTTCTGCTCTCCTGGTACAATCACATGCATTTTAAAGTTACAGTTAAATGCTGCAACAGTTGCTCTGTGTTTTTTTTTTTTTTTTTTTTTTTAGCAGCACAATGCAAACTGCATATGGTAATGGTACCTAACAATGTCATAATGTCTCCCTTCCCCATCCCTTCTCCTCTCTCTCCAGGTGGGAGAGAGAGGAGTGAGTACCTTCCTCCTCCATAAAAGCCATATGCAGACCACTACTCGACGCTGGAGCTCAGTCAGTTTACTGATCCATGTTCCGTCTAGCTCCCTTGTGCTCGCTCCGTGCTAATCGTTGTTTCTTGTATTCCACTTCTGAATTCCCCACCTGCTCGTTAATCCCTCACTTGGATTCTCCAACAGTTCTTCTTTGTCTGCCTGGACCAACCCGAATCACCACCTGCAAAACACCACCAGATTCAGCACCTGCCTTGTCGCTGCCATCCACCACACCACACACCACCTCTGCCTGCCTCGTCCATCCATGCTTTCCCTCTTGTCTGTAGTCAGCTAAGTTCACCGCTCGCTCTTTGAGTCCAGCCATAGCTACTTGTGTAGACTGGTGATTGTATTGTTCTCAAGTGTTCTTCTAGTATTCTGTTGCGTCCTTTTGGCGCTTAGTTATATACCAGTCATTAGTGTTTTTTTTGTAACTTTCCTAGCTCAGTAGTACCTAGTCTGGGTTAGTTCTTTTGCTTATTTTCTGACTGAAGTCTGATGTTCAGTTTTTCCCCGTCTGTCCCACAGGGGTCTCTGTTTGTTTTGGTTGCTGCAACTGCTTTCAGTTGCACAGTTATCTTGTAATACCTCCTGTTGTAATTTGTCTGGAAGTTTGTAAATAAATGCTGTTTACTCCAAATGCCTGTCTGCTGCACCTCCGTTGTCTTGCGCTTGAGTCTCTGAATCGATCTTGGAACAGTATAAGTCTGGCCATGATGAAGTCAGTAGGCAACGAGACCAGCACAGAGGCTACGGCAGCCGGAGTTTCTGTACAACAGGCTACAGCTAATCAAGGAACTTTGTTAACCCAGCACGAGGAGCTACTACGTAACCTAGTTGAGAGTAATCATGCTCTATTAAATCTGGTGTCTCAGCTCACCGGTAAGGTGGCTTAGTTAACTACACATGTGGCTCAACCCACTAGCTCAGCTCAAGCTCCAACCTCTGGGTCTAGTATTTTTGCAGACATTAGTCCTGTTTTATCTCTGCCAGTTCGGGAACCGCATGTTCCCGACAATGAACATTATAGCGGAGATTTTCTTTCATTTCAGGCCTTTCTGACTCAGGTTTCTCTGGTTTTTGATTTGCAGCCCCTCTCTTATGCTACTGATAGATCTAAGATAGTATATCTGATTAATTTATTGTCTGGCTCGGCGAGAGAGTCAGGGGAGGCTGTCTGGGAACACCGAGAAGGTATCTACAACTCATATGTGGCTTTCATCTGTGAAATGAAGCACATTTTTGATCATCCAGTCAAGGGTAAAGACACACCCATCGGCTCCTGTCGATGCAGCAGGCATCTTGCGGTGTAGCTGAGTATGCAGTGAGCCTTGACTGGACTACGTCTGGCCCAAGTATCCCAAAAGACCGTTCCTGTATCCCTGATAATAGCCGGTAACCACCAGGAGGAGATGACCTTCTGCCTAATCAACCACTCCAGCCCGTCTCTAATTCTGGGGTACCAAGGTTACGAAAACATAACCCACACATCGACTAGCAAAGGGAAGAGGTGGTCACATGGAGCTCTTGTTGTCATGAGAACTGTCTGGTAAAGTTGGATTCGGTTCCTCAGGATTATCATGACCTCAACTTGGTGTTCAGCAAGGAAAAGGCCCTCTCATTGCCCCCTCGCCATCTGTACAACTGTGCAATTGATCTCACCCCTGAAGCTACTCTTCCCACTAGCCGCCTGTACGATCTCTCCAAACCAGAATAAACGGCCATGGAGACCTACATCTGGGATTCCCTGGCTGCCAGCATTATCTGTCAGTCTTCCTCACTGGGGCTCTGGCTTCTTTTCGTGGACAAGAAGGGTGTGTCACTGTGCCTCTGCATCGACTTTTGAGGACTCAATGACATCACAGTGAGGAATATATATCTCTTGCCCTTCATCAACTCTGTGTTCACCACACTGTATAGAGTCACCATCTTCACTAAATTGGACCTCCGCATCGCTTATCATCTCATCCAAATTCGGGAGGGGGATGAGTGGAAAATGGACATCAACACACCTTTGGGACATTTTGAGTATCTGGTTGTGTCCTTTGGTCTAACGCCCCCGCAGTTTTCCAGAACCTTATCAACAATATTTTACGGGACAGGATCAACCAGTTTGTTTTCGTCTATCTAGACTATATCTTGATTTACTCAAGAAACTATGAAGAGCACATTCTCCATGTTCACTCAGTCCTGGAGCGCCTCCTGAAAAACAGACTGTTCGTTATTTCAGCCCCCATCCTGACCCAATCTGACCCCAGCCAGTAGTTTGTCATGGAAGTGGATGCTTCAGACACTGGTGTGGGAGCTGTCTTGTCTCAACGTTCCCCTGTCTATCAGAAACTGCACCCACATGCCTTCTTTTCTTGTTGTCTCTCTCCTGCCAAGAGAAATTCTGATGTTGGAAACTGCAAGCTGCTGGCAGTGAAGCTGGCCCTAGAAGAATGGAGACATTGGCTAGAGGGTGTAAAACAACCCTTCATTGTCTGGACTGCCCATAAAAATCTAGAGTATGTTTCAATGTATACGGCAGATAATCAGCCCACCTCTACATCGACAGCTGTACATCTTCTGGTCTGTGGAGGTAGTGGTCACACGGGGTGTGCCTCTGCAAAGTTACATCACCGACTACCGGCCTGGCATGCATACTACAGTGTTTTCAGTCCTTCTGGCATTCCAATGTAAATGCTGATTTTTTTCACTCCGTTGTCATGTAAACCCAACAAGGCAAAGCAAATACTTTGCATATTGCCATGTAAATGAGGAATTAGACATTGTAAATGATGTGCACCTATTTTTCTGCCTTTGCAGTACTCAAAAGATTTGAGTGTTTCTCATTCACCTAGTTACATACACATTTAGACAACAATGAAGTGTAAATGTGCCTCCCAAAAAAATTGCCTGCCATGGGAATCAACTTTTGGTTCAGTATCTTCATCAAGTGCACTACGGCATACACTACCAGTCAAAAATTTGGACACACCTTCTCATTTAACAATTTTTCTTCATTTTCATGACTATTTACTTTGTAGATTATTACTGAAGGCATCGCAACTATGAATGAACACATATGGAATTATGTAGTAAACAAAAAGTGTGGAATAAGTCAAAACATGTCTTATATTTTAGATTCTTCCCAACAGCCACCCTTTGCTTTGATGACAACTTTTCAAGCCCTTGGCATTCTCTTCATGAGCTTCAGGTAGTCACCTGAAATGGTTTTCACTTCACAGGTGTGCCTTGTCAAGGTTAATTTGCGGAATTTCTTGCCTTCTTAATGGGATTGGGATCAGTTGTGTTGTGCAGAAATCAGGTTGGTACACAGTTGACAGCCCTATTTGACAACTGTTAGAATCCATATTATGGCAAGAACCAATCAGCTAAGTAAGAAAAGTGACTGTAAAAACTTTGAATGTATCCCGAAGTGCAGTCGCAAAAACCATCAAGTGCTACAACGAAACTGGCTCACATGAAGACTGCCCCAGGAAAGTCCCCTCTGAGGATAAGTTCATCTGAGTCACCAGCCTCAGAAATCGCAAGTTAACAGCACCTCAGATTAGAGCCCAGATAAATGCCACACACAGTTCTAGTAGGAGACACATCTCTACATCAACTGTTCAGCGGACAGAGAGAAAGTGTGCAAAGTAGTAATCAAAGCAAAGGGCGGCCATTTTGAAGAATCTAAAATATAAAACATGTTTTGACTTATTTAACACTTTTTTGTTTATTACATAATTTTGTATTTTTTATTTTATTTATTTTTTTCATATGTGTTCATTCATAGTTTTGATGCCTTCAGTGACAATCTACAATGTAAATAGTCATGAAAATGAAGAAAAAACTTTAAATAAGAAGGTGAGTTCAAACTTTTGACTGGTAGTGTACATAGACCCACTCTGCCTTTGCCTCAGCTGCCACAGTTGCCATTAACAAAAGTTTTGATCTTTGTATTATCATATAGGAGCATAACAGTAACAATTTGACATTATTATTATTATTATTATTATGAGCAAAAATTAAGAAAAGCAATATTTTATGCCTGTCTATCTGTAATACACTGAATAAATCTGTAATGAGTTTTTGGCTGTGGGGAGTTGTTGGCCATTGTAATGTATTCATGAAAATCATCATATTGCAATCAACTACACTAGAATATTTTCATCAATATACGCATTTGCAACACTGTCAAAATTAGTAACATCATTGCTCAAAATGATAATGGTCAACTAGTTCATGCATTTGTCATTTCAAGCCTGGACTATTGTTACTATTGTCCTGACAATAATTCCATTTTATCAGGATGTCCCAATAATTCTCTTCTCTAATCCTTCTCTAATTATTAATGACCAAGCTCCATCTTATGCTAAAGACCTTATTCTTTTATATCATCCTGACAGTGCACTTTCTTCTTGCGGGTTTCCTTGTGGGTCCCAGAGCTTCCAGAAGCAGAACGGGAGGCAGACCTTTCAGTTATCAGCTCCTCGGTTGTGGAATCAGCTCCCAGTTTGGGTTCAGGAGGCAGACATCCTCTCTACTTTTAAAATTTGGCATTTAAATGTCCTTTTTAATAAAGCTAAAGTTAGAGCTGCTCAGGCAAACTCGAACCATCCCTTAGTTTGGCTGTTATAGGCCTAGAGAGACTCCCTAAACTATGGGAGACTTCTCAGGATGTGTGGCCTCCCCTCCCCCACTCTACCCTCCTGCTAAAGCTTGTTTTAGGCTTGACGGCTCTGCGTGGATGAATTATGTCATTTTAGCAGCCACGCCCCCTCACGCGGCTCTTGTCAAGTGGAAAATTTCTGTGTCGTGCACCTCCAAATTTTTCTAACAACGCGGATGGAGATGTGTGGAAAAGACACAGTCTATGGGAAAACATGGCGGAAGAATAAGAGCTCCTAGCAGCAGAAGTTCAGAAATACAAGCATTTATATGACTCATTACACAGTGTTAGGATTTTTTTAAGGCACTGCTAGCTCAACACTGAAATTGATATCAAATATGGGTATTACAATATTGATATTAATAATCATTTATTGTGTAATTAACGTATGAGTTGTGTTGACCTGAATAGAGGGAGAGCATTAACCCCAGGTTCCGGAAGGTTAAATACATGATGAATACAGACAGACAAGCTGGAAAGTTACAGCTACATACACATACACACACACGCACGCACGCACGCACGCACGCACGCACGCACACACACACAGTCAGTACAAAGCATATTTTCACAAATACAAGCACCAAAAAGATAGAGATTTGGTTTTGCCTCACAGTATTCCTATTTCCTAAAAAAGGTAAAAATTAATTACACTGAAACTCAAGGTTGTTTAAGGGTGGAAACCATAATAATTCTCGCTTTGAGAAACCCCCCGTAGCTGCATCACATCACAGCTAACAAAGGAATAAGACTAACAGGTAGAGACCAGGAAGAGGTTGCAAGAGGTTCTTTTTACAGGGTGTGACTCTTCGAGATTGGATGACTCGTGTGCCAAGAGATACGGACATATCTATTCACCAACTAATGGGAGAGCTAAGTCTAAACCACGGTTTATCCAAACCTTTAACCAATCACATTTCAGTATTTGAATATTTTGTTTGTGTTAAAACTAATCACATTTTACCATACTGTATAAAATGTTCTGTTCATATCAAACTTTATCCTTTTCTGGGAAGCTGTTCCAGACAGAAAAGGTCCTTGTATAAGATTATTCTGAGAAACTGATATTTAGAAAATAAACAGCTTAATTGAAGAGAAGTATTTTGTCTTCTATCTCAAAAAATGAGCACACTCAACAACAGAAATCACCGTGATAATCAGGTTATGAGCAATTCATGGCGTGAAATTAAAACTAACTATTGAAATGCAGCTATTCGGTAAAATGCCATGTTGTAAGTGATGTAAATGATGGCAAACTTCTGCTCTTGTTTAGTACCATGGTAGACGCGTGTTTACAATACATTGCGACTTGCAGTTTGGGAGCAGGCGCCACACCGAGTATAAAAGCCACACACGTTCTCTCGTGCAGATTTTTAGCGTCTCATTTCCGCACGTCATGTTCATACGGAAAGCATATCCCAGACTTAACACTGAGTCTTGTCTCTGCAGGTATCTCTGGCTATAAAGCTGTTAAATCAGTTATGTATAGGTACTACACAAATATCAACACATACAAAATCAAATAACAGGCAATAATTTCTCACTGTTCCATGATACTAGGTCAACTACAGTACTTGAAAGGAAACAAGTAAAAGTTATCCTCTTAAATTTTGAGAAAGCAAAGTAAAAAATAGGACTGTCTTCCTCTGCAAAAGTTTGTTTGTATACCTTAATACATGTGCGCACAGGACTACAAGAAGGAACAGAACAGGTGGCAACCATGATATTATTCTACATAAAACAATTTACTATATGATGAAAGCAGAATGCGGGCTGCACAGTGGCGTAGTGGTTAGTACTTTCGCCTTGCAGCAAGAAGATCCCTGGTTCGCGTCCCGGCTTTCCCGGGATCTTTCTGCATGGAGTCTGCATGTTCTCCCTGTGCATGCGTGGGTTTTCTCCGGGTACTCCGGCTTCCTCCCACAGTCCAAAAATATGCTGAGGTTAATTGATCATTCTAAATTGCCCGTAGGTGTGAATGTGTGAGTGCTTGTTTGTCTATATATGTAGCCCTGCGACAGACTGGCGACCTGTCTAGGGTGTCCCCTGCCTTCGCCCGAGTCAGCTGGGATAGGCTCCAGCCCCCCCGTGACCCTAGTGAGGATTAAGCGGTGTATAGATAATGGATGGATGGATGAAAGCAGAATGCGTCAGTCAAAATAATCTCCATGTAATTCATAAGAGAACATTGTTGCTGTCATGTGCAAACTTACGTATTTGCAAACTTTCAATTCCATGTAAGCAGAAGAATATCTCAGTCAAAGTGACAGTCATAACCTGTGAGTAAACGTGAGAACATCGTTGCGGTGCAAATTTACATTTTGAGAATAACTATGTTACAATCCTGCTCATTCTCAATTAATGAGATCGGTGGGCAGTATGTGTGGAGCACAGTGAGTTTATTCTGGGTTTAATTTTGGAGATGTCCACTCGGAGATCATTCTCCACATTTAGACTCGATCTGTATTTGTTTTTAATATATGTCACAGTGCTGTGAAAGTCTTTTTGCACAGGTATGTACAGCCATGTAGCCCCCCACTTTGGGAACTCTTGATTTAATAAACAGCGCCTTTAAAAATGGCACTGTACTTGAAGAGGCATTTTTGAATAATAATTTAAAAAGAATAAAATAAAAATGTAATTTAATTTAATTTTTTTTTTTTTTTTTTTTACAGACAGCTTTGTAGAACTTAGATGCTACACAAAGTGTGATTAGTCTGGGTGGCTTTACACATTCCCCTTCTACATACACTGCCTGGCCAAAAAAAAGTCGCCACCTGGATTTAACTAAACAAATAGGTAAGAGCCTTCCACTGGATAATTACTGCAGTGATGAATATGTTTCGGTGCAACAACTTATTTAACCCTAGCCGATGTAGTGAGGAGCTTCTCATTTCTTAAACAACCATGTTGGAAGACAAATCCTCTGGTCATAATCTGTCTCAGAAGGATCAAATTATTGGCCTGCATCAAGCGAAGAAAACAACTGAGGAGATTTCTGAAACTACCAAAATCAGGTTAAGAACCATCCAACACATTATTAAAATCTGGAAGCATTGCGGTTAACCATCATCTTCGAGGAACAAATGTGGTTGGTCATCTAGTCTGATGAGTCCAGATTTTCCCTGTTCCAAATTGATCACATCAGGGTAAGAAGAGAGGCACACAAAGTGATGCACTCATCATGGCTAGTGCCTACAAGCCTATGGGGGTTAGGGTTATGATCTGGGGTTGGTCATTGTTATGTATTTTGATCCTACATGGTCTCCGTAGGAGGAACCCGAAAGGGGTTATGGGTAAACTCCTGGATTTTGGTTGCTGTTAGTATTACTATGTACGCTGAGCCTAATCTGTTGGTGTAGAATAAAGAGTTAATGTGACGTTGTAATCTGAGTTATATGTTTATACTACGTCACCGCAGCAGTTAAGACATAACAGTCAGGTTCAGCAACATTATGTTCCCAAAGACTGAGGTCAGCTGACTACCTGAATATACTGAATGACCAGGTCTTTCCATCAGTGGAATTTTTCTTCCCTGTTGGCACAGGCATGTTCAAAGATGGTAAAATGCCAGGATTCATGGGGCTCACATTGTGAATGAGTGGATCAGGGAGCATTGAGACATCATTTTCACACATGGACTGGCCTCCACAGAGTCCAGACCTCAGCCCCACTAAAAATCTTTGAGATGTGCTGGAGAAGACTTTGCACAGCGGTCCGATTCTCCCATCATAATATAAGATCTTGGTGAAAAATAAATGCATCCCTGGACAGAAACAAATGCTGTGACATTGCAGAAGCTTATCGAAACGATGCCATGGCAAATGTGTGCTGTTCTCGAAGCTGAAGGTGGTTCAACGAAATATTAGAGTGTGTGACTTTTTTTTGAGCCGGAAAGTGTATTTCTAATGAACAAATTAAGTTCTGATCACCTAACTATTTCACACATCACCTCTGCAGCAGTTGCTGGCAACAAAAATGTGAATTCACATATTTTAAAGCCTAATCCACCAATTTAAACCTGGTTGCTTAGTGCGTGTGTGCTTCTTTTACCTTAAGTCCAAATTACGTAAAATACAATATTTAAATGTGTTGAAGTTTGCCCAACAATAGAGATAATTTAACGAGCATAAAAAATTAAAACAACTCACCTTGTTTTTCAAAGCATTTTGTCTTTTGGCGAAAGTTGGACTGTGGGAAAACCAGGTGGAATAGTACCATCCTTTTTAAATTCAAATATTTGCTGATAAAGAATGGGGTGAAAAAAGATGGTGAAAAAAAAAATCTATCATCCAACAACACCTATGACTCTCAGTTTAAAAGCGCCTCATCAGAGACATGCACAAAAATGGGACACATTATGTCACTCTAGCAGTAGGCCTGCAAGTAAAGTTAAAGTGGGTGAAGCTGAAGAAACTGGTTTGTCTAAAATAACAAATCAAGCTATATTGATGAAGAAATTACCTCTCAGAAACAGGTTTTAGGATGTAATCACTTTTTGGCATGTTATAAGAGTTGTATTGGTAGTTACAAGGTGTTGTGTTTGAACAGATATTAACACCTGTGGCCTAAAATCTATCAACTAAGGTCCCTATGAATGAAGTCCAGTCATTTTGATATATAAAAAAAAATCTTTCAGACACAAGGTAGGAGGCATAATCACCTTTTGGGAGGTGAAAAACTGCCCTGTATGAGTTATAATGGTTGTTTATAGCTATTTTACCAGGTAAAGAGGCGTAAGGGGCCTAACATCTTTACAATAAGACCCTATTGAATGAAGTCAAATATTTGAATGTAAATAAAATGCTTCAACCTGAAGGTAGGAGGTGTAATCACTTTTTGGCAGGTGGAAAACTGCACTGTATGAGTTGTATTTGCGGTTAAAAGCTTTTTCAACAGGCATAAATGCCTGAGTGGGCTAATGTCCTCAAAATAGGACTCTAAATAATTAAATCAAGTCATTCCGATACATAAATAACTGCTGGCAAATACTATATTGGTGAAAATCTAGGGCATAGAGACCTTAAATAATGCAGAGATGTAAGCATAAATGCAAAATAAATTTATTTTACATGTAACCCACGTAAACAATACTAGTATCGCCACATAAAGATCATGCATGACTATACTCTAAACTGAAAGTTCTTCTCAGTCACAACTGTCATTTTTTGCATACAGGAAACATGGTAGTTTCCCAGAGATACACCTTTATTATTACTGTGCACATACAGTTTTGTATATTTGTACCTTATGGCTGTTGGACCTGATAAAAGCTGCTATAACAATAGACGTCTCCAGCTTTAAGAAGCAGTGCACGCTCCCACAGGTGGCGATCACTTTATGGCACAACACCTGTTAGAGAAGCAGGGAGGCGATGGTACTACCTACCTGCCTGCCGTCTAAGTTGGCCCGCCAAAAACTAAAGCCCCAGTCGGAGGTAACAGGTATCACAAAGATGGTTATCAAATTTCTTTGTTTACTCAGATTTTCTGCTTCAAACTCTGAGCACATTCACATAAAAGTTTCATATTTAACGTTTCACGTGACTCTTCTTCTGCACAAAATAAAGCGATGTCACCTAGTTCAGTCAGCTGTTTTAATGGGGAACAATGAGGAATATGAAAATTTATGACGTTTAAAAAAACTGTATCCAGGAAATGATGCAAGACAAGAATGTTGTGTCAATATATTTATTTTATCGATAAATACATCTGCTTATTTCTGACAGACAGCTGCACATTGGAGCTGTTAAACATTAAATATCATACATTTAAGCACTATATTGTATTGAACTGCATTTAGTTCCATAATGCAGGCTATCACTTACATTTTTGGCCAAATCAAAGTGAAATTAATGTTACTGACTGAATATTCTCTGTAAAAAACAATTAATCAATCCATCAATCGAGCTGATTGATTGAGCTGATTGATTGACAATAAACCCCAGTAGAATTATTGGTTTTCTGTGTTCTACCAGCTGCAGTACCAGTGGAGTAAACTGACTTAACAGTAAATCAGGATAAAATTTCAAAACTAAGAACATTTATGCATGTCCTCATGACAATACGCTGCATACAGTGTGTGATGCTGTAACTACACTGTTTCATTCAGTGGACTTTGTGACATGGAGGTGAACTTGTTTGCAGATCTAACATTTTCCCTCTGAGAATCTGTATCACTCATCGGAAATCATCGGAAGACAATTTAGTTAAGAGACGCTTCTTACAGCTGATTTAGAGTTTTCAGTATCATGAAGGTAGCCCTCTTTTAATCCAATGTATATTAACTGGTTAATGCAGAAATCGTATAAATACATTTTTAAGTTTGGTCCTCATTTGCTGTTAAGCCAATGTATACTGCTGGTACTGCAGCCGACAGAAAACAGATTTTACACTGATCAAACATATGACATTAACAGGTAAATTGAATAACACTGATTGTGTCTTCATCATGGCACTTGTTAGTGGGTTGGATATATTAGGCAGCAAGTGAACATTTTGTCCTCAGATTTGATGTGTTAAAGCAGGAAAACTGGGTAAGCGTAAGGATTTCATTATGGGACTGTGTCAGACAAACATGTACTTGAATATTTGCTAGGTGTGACGTGGCTGAGCCACTGCTGGCCGTATCGCAATTTAAGAACTAAAGTACAATTTAAAACGAACTATAAAAAGGCCGACAACGCCACCTCGGTTAAAAGAGCCTAGGACTCAGTAAGACAATCGCAGGTTCTTTTGGAATCAGCGGGAGCAGGTTAAAAAGCCACAACTCTATTAAATGATATACCGGTTTTATTCAGATAAAATCAGAATTTAAAGTCCAGACAAAATCAAAATTTAAAAGTCCCAGCCACCCCAGTCCTTCGTGGTGGCTCGATCCTCCACCCGTCTCAGTCGTCTCGGCCTCTCCAAAGCGACGGACAGGGTTGGTCTAAAACAAAGCATAAAATGGAGACAGTCACCCCACTGTATAACGAGGCCCGCCAAAGACACGCTTATGGTTAAAACATGGGCTCCAATGAATAGAAAGGGTACTTATCTGAAAGAGGGGTGCCTCGCGAACACACCCATCTCCTCCAGGAAGGTCGCCGGCTCCCGGCTCCATGGTGTGCGTCCCTCCTTCTTCCATGCGTTAGTCCCCGCCGTGAGAAGGGTATTCTGCAGAGCCGGAGGCTGCACCTACAAGGGCTGCACCCTTCCTTTAATTTTAGAGCATTTTTTATAGACAGCGCCACCTACCGCAATAGATGATCACTAAAGTGCACAATTTACGTTTTAAATTGATGATTTCACTCAAAATATACTTACAATACAAAAGGCTTATTCAAGAAGAATGACCCGTTCATTTTAACCCCTGTAAGTTTTTCTACACAGCCAGAGGCTGCACTTTCAGGAGCACACCAAGTATTCTACACAAAGTGCTACTACATGGCCAACCTAAGATTTTAAATGTTCAATTCACCCAAATAGCACTTACTAAAATGTCATAAGTTAGGACTCATAACTTGGTTGCCAACTCTAGCATTTGGACAAATTGTGTAATTATAAGATAAAATATTAATGGAATCATCTGTAATGGTCTTTGTGGAGTCTAGATGTCAAATCAAGACAGTCTGAAAGGCTGGAAAGAGACAAAACACAAGAACAACTCTGAAGACAGATATATATTTATTTTACACAATAATATGAAATAAAAATAAAAGTCGCACGTACACCCGCACGCACGCGCACACACACACAAAAGTAAGGGAAGTCTATGACTCCCGCTGCAAAACCTCTGATCTCCCTTCCTCCTGATAGAGACACACAGACAGACATTAATAAGCATATATACTTACGCTCTCCGTCGTGGCTTGCGTCCGCCGCCACGGCTCGCTTCCGCGGTCGCAGCTCTTCCTGCCGCCGTCCGCCGCTCGTTCTCCGGCTGCTCTCCCTCTCCGACCGTCATTCTCGTTGCGGCTCGTCCTCCACCGTTTTCCTCCTGGGGTTGGCGTCGTCCTGGTACGGCTGTCTGCTGCTGCTTAAAAGCGTGAGGAAGTTCTGTCTCCACAGCTGCTGCTAATGCAGCTAATTGCGGTCTGCCTGTGAGGCGTTCAAGGTCGGTCAGTAATAAAAATGCATGCAATAAAACTCACTAAAACCATAATAGAGAATTCACTAAAATCACAATAAAGGTTAAGAAAAAGAATAAAACATGCAATTGTCCATTAAAAAACCGACCCTGTCACAAATACTCTAACATATATGTTTAATAGTTTAACTGTGCAGCTGTCAGTTAGAAATAAGCGGCTGCATTGATCGGTGAAATAAATATATTAACACATTTAACGGTTTTCTATCAGCATTCCTATCCTAAATCATTTACAGTAGCCAGGCTTTTTACCATCATACATTTTTAGATTCCTCATTGTTCTCCATTATAACAACCTGCTGATTGAAGCAGCACACGATTGTTTAATTTTGTGCAGAAGAAGAGTCACATAGTTTGAAGCAGAAAGTCTTAGTTAACTAAGATGAAAACCATCTTCATGATATCTGTGATCTCTGACCGGGGCTTTAGTTTTTGTCGAGCTGACTTATACAAAGGAAGCCCAACTATGTCAAACTTTCTTCATAATACAGCCCTCAGTGGTCTGTGTCATTTGGCAAATTCAATATAACCAAGGTATCTTTTCTTTTACTTTTTTAAAGTTATGTTTCAGGCCTTTTTAGCCTTTATTATAGAATACAGTGTAGAGAGAGACAGGAAACGTTGGAAGAGTGGGGAAAGACTTGCAGCAAGAGACGACGGTTCGGACACTAACCTGATTCCCACATTCTTGATCTGGCCTTACTTAATATAACAACTGCAATCGGGATTGGCGGTTTCATGAAGCAGGTTATCATCTTGAGTCTGTGAGCCTCTATGCGTTTTCACATGAAACAGGCAGAGTTGGCGACAGATGACTAATCATAGACATGGACAGGTCTACTGGCACCAGAATTGCGTATTTTAAAAACGAAGGGCAAACTATAATATTAGAGAAATAAAAAATATTATATAGCCTCAACAAATACTGAAAGTGGCCCAGCTGCTGCAGCAGCTGTATCTGCGTAAAACTGCAGACTGTGTAAATTTCAACAGGCTTACTGATATCACTACCAAATTATTAGAGCAGGAGATCTATTACCACTGTGTATTTTATTAAATATAAAACATGTTGCTTAGTTGTATTCAAGTGAGACTGAGTAAAAAAGGAGCATAATTTACAGAGATAAGTAGGCTGACTCTCATATCATATAGAAGGCCACAGATCAGTGCCAGTTTTGTATATTTCTCACAAGAAGAACAAACTATATCATACAAAGTCACAAAGGGGACCTGCAAAAGTGCAGACTGTGAAAGCGTAATTAATATACTTATAAATATCACCTTTGTGTCCCTCTGGTTACAAGTTGCTCAGTGGTGTGTTATAACAAAATTACAGATGTCCTTTCATGCTGACAAAAAGACAAATTATTAATAAATAACAATCATGGTGATGTGGACAATGTATTCAGTAATGTCACATTAAGTCTCATTCTTTTGGCTTTAAGACCTTTTCAGGCTTACACTTTCAGCTGCTGAAACAGTTCTGAGATCAAGTAAAGAATAATAATGTATAATCATAATCAAAATGGATAAATAGGCTCATTGCCAGTCTTATGAGGTCAACAATCAGTCTAAAAGGCTTTTTGTGTTGTCTGGTCAATTTGTTTCAGGATCATAATACTCTATAGACAGAACAATGAAATAGCTTTGAAATCACTTGCAGCTCTAAAAACTCATCTTCACCTCATCTGTGCAATGTGCTCCTCTGGATCTTCTGATGCTCAAATGATGTTCAAAATAACTGATTGGCCATTAGCAGATGCATTTTTATACGCTGATCTCATATCTGGAGCATCGCCTGCTCTACAGCAGGTTGGCTGTTTAGCATAGGTTACCATGGAGCTGTACAAAGCAGTAAGAAGTCAAACTTCCTTATAGTACAAAAAACCCAGAATTCAAGCTTAAGTTATCTTGCTAACCTGAAATCTTGTAGTACGGGCTTCAAGTTAGCCCCAGAGCATAAATTACCAGGTTAAAAGTCATCTTCGTGATATTGAAGACTCTTGACTTTAAACTCAACATTCCTCGCTAACCCACTAATCTTGCTTCATAGTACAGTGCTCAGCCCTCTGATAACTGTTCAGAATCTTAATTACAAAGGTGAAAATAAGCAGACAAGTCAGAAATTTGTAGTTTAACAAACGTTTATTACGTGACTGTTTAGTCCTTCTTGGCGGCAGCCTTTCTCATAGCAGCCAGTACGTTGCTGAGCTCCTCTCTCTTTCTCTTGGCCCGAATGTGAGTGCCAATCTGGGTGAAAACAAAAACATGAACAGCAATATTAGACTAACTCAGTTAAGCAGTGTGTAAATGCTAAGCTTTTCTGTTCGGGTGGAGTCTTCATAGTGCGATATGTTAAACATGGGGTAACAAAAAGACAAATTCAAAATTTGGTTTAATTGATCCGTAAATCTCTGACAGCTACAACTTCGTACATTCAAAAAATAAATGGAAATATACACACACACACTGCATTAAATTTGAAAAGTTGTACACATATTGGCCCAATATCAAGCCCAATCACAGACACTGTGTAATTGCATATGTGAAGTTTACAGTAGTGTGCACCTTTAAGTGCTTTTGACTGTAAATACAAACGTACCCTCTTCTTTATAAACTTGAGGGCTCTCTTGTCCTTGGACACCTTCAACAGCTCCATTGCACGCCTCTCATATGGAGCAAAACCACATACTTCACGAATCATGTCCCGAACAAATTTGCTATGTTTGGTCAGACGCTGCATGACAAAAACAGGGCATAGTAAGACAAACTGTTGAAATACAAGTCACCTTATATATTTAAACTGTTCAATGCAAAAATTCTAGAACATCTGAAGCATCTCTGCAGAAAAAGCAGACCTATTAACAGTGCGATAAACATACTTTCATATTTACAATACAATACAATGACTTTATTCAACCCCGAAGGGAAATTCAATTGCCTGGTCTCATCTGTTTACTTTTGAATTAAACAGTCTGATTGCTGATGACAAGAAAGATTTTCAGAATCTTTCTGTCCTGCAGCGCAGGGATAGGAGCCGTCCACCACCAATGTTTTGTTGTTCACTGAGGCAGATGTGAAGTGGATGATCCAGGTTTGTCAAAAATGGCCTCCATCTTTCTAAGTGCCTGTCTCTCAACCTCATCTTTCAATGTGTTCAATCTGATTCCAACCACAGAGCCAGCTTTTTTAATCAGTTTGTTCAAACACCTTGCATCCTTGTTTTTTATACTGCCTCCCCAGAGCAGACTACAGCATAAAACAGGACACTTGCTACCACAAACTGATAAAACATCTGCAGCATCTTACTACAGATGTCCAATGATTTACGCTGACAATGAAAAATGCTTTTAATATACACAAAGTTTTAGACTTAAAAATTGTTAATTCAAGCAAAATCTATCACTACAGTCTAAAAACACCAACTGCAGTCTTAAATATGGGTGTAAAATTAGGTAAGAACACTAATCTGTGCTGACCTCAAGTAAGCTGTGTAACATTGCAGGCAATCAGAAATTAAGTCAGTGGTCATAAAGGAAAAAATTATAACATTTATGCTTTCATCTTTCATGCACTCACTCAATTAAATAATGCAAGTTACTGGTGAAAGTACTTTGTGCCATGGGTGCAATAAACATGACATTAACTTCTACAAACCAAGTCATTGTACAGGACAGAAAAAATAAATCTGTGGCACAAGATGATCAGACCTGAATTCCAATTTTTCAAAAGTACTCAACAGATACTCACCCCGCGCCGGCGGCTGTGTTTGGGAGCAGTTACATTTTTGGTGACTGGATGACCTTTGTTAAGGCCAACGGCCATGGGATAGCGAATAGCCATGTCTGGAGAAGAACACACAAAATTACATTTCATTTTTAAATTACATGAAAAAACAGGAATTTTTAGCTTATCAAAAGATTGTATGGTGTAACACTGACAAAACCATGTAAAATAGTCTCTTGTTTTGGATGGCATTCAGATTGGGGCTGGGCGATATAGATAATAAGTATCATAATAAAAAATATTTAATATTGGTCAATATGATTTATAAATATACATAATTTTTAATGACCAACTTTTGGTTATGCTAGTTGTTTTTTTAACCTCTTTAGCCCATTTTGCAGGGTACACTGGTTAGGACTGTGTACCCTATATTATATCAGGGCAGTTTCATTTTACTAGTAGCATATCCTTAATGCAGTACGCTATTGTCTGGGGTATGTCCTTGTATTGTTTGGGTGTTTCATCAAATAGTGTTGTTGCCGAGTCGCTCTCCATGGATGTTTGAGTGAGTTCTTCAAATGGCAGTCATGTCTGGTGACATGTTGCGTCACTCCAAACAGTAACACTAGTCAAGGTAATACATTTATTGGGATGGTGTGTCAGTCATACTGCGCTCTGTTATCAGGGATATGATTGGCTATTTAGGAGGCAGGGAGAATGCACACTGGTGTTCGTTTATGCACACGAACTTGCATCTGAAATTGTATGCAAGCGAAACTAGCAAACATTCTATCGATCATTTCAGGTTATCAATCAGGTAGATGTCTATCGATAGATATGTATCATTATCGTTGTAATGCCCAGGCCTAATTCAGATCTGACTTTGGCTCATCATAGAACTTTGTGATGCTGATTTGTATTCAATCTAATCAGCTGGGTTGCCTCACGTAGTGGCAACAAATGGAGAACACAGCTGACAGAGTACCTAGTTTTAGTCAACCTCATCCTTTCTGTACCTGAAACATTTTCATTTAAGCGCCATTTTTATTTGCAACTAAGTCTTCCTTTTCAGGGTTTCTCTCCTGTTCCTTGCTCATTTGGCAGTAGAAATGGAATGCTTCGATGATAAGTTCCTTAGCCTGAACCTAAATGAGACTGCAATGTTGGAAACACTCTAAGGTTCCATACTGGGTCATGTACCTGTAACTGAAGGAATAATATTGTTGCACCTTATTTCCTGCTAATTCAAAAGTCTGTTGTGTAAAAGGTGTACTCAGTAAAAACTGTGATTTTTACTAAACCATTCCTTTTACTTAAGAAGACTGGCTCTGTTGAACATATTCCCAACTACAACATTGTTCTTTTTCCAACATGAAACTGACGGTTACGAGCTTCACATTAGGACAGTTAGAGCTGAACGCCCGATACGGTATACTGTAATACCGCACGACGTGCACAGATTAGCACCGTTGCATAAAGCTATTGCCAATGAATAAAAAAATACAGAAATAATACTTTATAATAGTGGCACAGTGATTGTTGAAAATGACTTAAAAACCAGAGACGTAGAGGCTAAGTGTGTGTACTACTCCGGACGACGTTCGTGCAAAAACGTTTCGGTATCAAGTGTCGCGACTTCGGTTCTCCCTGTTGTCCCCATTTCCAACGTTAAGAATTAAACATTACTATATCGACTTTTTTCCCTTTGTAATAACAAAAAATATTGCAAGTAACAGCTTATCCACATTTTAGGAGGTAACTGGCTGGTAAAGTGTGTTGAGCGGACAAACTCAGACGTGCTGGTGAATCACTGTATTGTCCTCAAATTTACGACTTTTATTCGGTGATATGTCACAATACTTGACAGACATATAGAATAGAGGCAAGGGACGGCAGTGGTGTCAATAAATCGAACAGAAAACAACGGATGGCGAAGATTACAAGCGGGTTTCGGCTGATAGCTATTATCGTCAAAATCCTACCTGGTGTCTGTGATGGCGATCAAGCCGGAAGGACAGTCGGTTGAGCGAAGCCGGGTAATGACAGACTTGACCCGGAAGACGCATCTATGATGTCGACATGGCAGCGCCACCTGTCGGACTGGAGTGTTGTGTAATAAAACTACAGAACACGGAACATTGCTATCTGGCAAGTGTGAAGTGACGGTGTTCTGACATCGGTCACTTTTACTCACTGCTTCATTCAGAAATACCCACCACAGTGATGGAGTGTATTTGTCATACACGACACCAAGTGACATATACTAAAATGCACTAATAAACTAAACACTAAATCTGAACTAACAAGAGCTGTCTACATAACTAACAGCACTGTTTATTTATGATTTCATAAACATTGTAAATTCTGTGTGGGGGTGGGGGTAGGGGGTTAGGGTGCTGCTCTCAAATCATTGTTTTCCTCTTCATCCTGGTTCATAAGGGGTATACTTAAGTCTTGATAGTACTGCAAGAAAGGTGCCCAGGTCTTTGTGAATGTGTGTTGTTTGGTTTTCCTGAGTGTATATTTAATTTTCTCTAGTTTCAGAAAGTACATAGTGCCTCTTATTGACCTTGTAGAACTGGGAGGAGTTTGCTTTTTCCAGCAGAGTAAAATAATCCTTCTTGCAATCAAAGTTGTAAAGGATATGACTTCACAGGCCTTGCTGGTAATACGGCAATTTTGTGGCAGCGCTCGACACATGGCACAGATAGGGCTGGGTGAAATTACTATTCCATAAATCTTTGTATATACATCAAAAATGTTGAGCCAGAATGTGTGGAGTCACAGGCAAGACCAGAACATGTGAATATGGTCTGCAGGTTGCCCTGTAAAGCGAGGACGAGAGGTCTGTGTTGGGATATATGTTCACCAATCTCACATTGGTTAGATGGGCATGCAGCATTATCTTGAGCTGAAATAAACTATGACGTGCAAATGAAGAGGATTTCTGAATTATTCTAAGAGATGTACTCTATATATCATCACTTAATTCATCACTCAGGTCAGTTTCCCATTGTCTCCTACTTCCATCAAGAGATGTTGTAAATCAGTTTACAAAAAGTTGATATTAAACTTCTGTTGACTGGAGAGAATGAGAGGATACAGTCTAAAATGTCATCATTTGATAGGTCTGTGAAAGAACTGAAGGTTTTCTGGATGTAGTGTCTAAACTGTAGGTATCTAAAGAAGCTGTTTTTTGGTAAATCAAACAATTATGATAATTGTGAAAACGAAGCGAACTTGCCCTCTACAAAGAGAACTTGAACAAATTTAATGCCCTTATTGTGACAGATTAAAAAGGAAGCATCAGAGGCAACTGGGGGAAAGTTGTGGTCTCCCCAAATGGGGGAGTGCACAGAGGGCATATTTAGTTCAAAATGTAGTTTAAATTGCCACCATATTTTGTTTGGTTGGTGGACAATGGGGTTAGGCCACTGTCTGATATTTAAAGGTTGAGCAGTTACAAAGGAGATCAGGCAAACTTGGCTAGTAGCCTGTTCAATTTGAACCCAAGTCTCCTCTTGATTTGTTTTATCTGTTAGAGCCCAATGCCCAAAGTGCCCTTTTGTCACAGTTGTTTTTTAAATTATTTGTAATTTTATTTAATTTAGTTTTTTTATTTTTAAGTGTGTGTGTGTGTGTGTGTGTGTGTGTGTGTGTGTGTGTGTGTGTGTGTGTGTGTGTGTGTGTGTGTGTAAAAGTATTTGAGGCCCAAAATAATAAAACAAAAATGAAAATAATAATAATTCAGATCTACCCTCGGTCGGTCACATGATCTACGTAGACATTCCTCACTACTCTGAGGTGTCCAGACGTGCTCTGGAGCTCAGCACTAGCGCCGCTAGTCTAGAAACCGGAGACCCGAGGGAGGACTTCAACAATTGATGGTCCTGATGGTGAGGAGGTTTTTCAGCAGTATTCATTTGTGCACTGTGCATTTTTTCAAGATGACTGACGAAGTGAAGTGAGCATCCGGTGTGTGTGTGTGTGTCTGACTCTGCACACACCTCTCATAAGTTATAGTGGCTAGTTAACCACACACAGAGGGCTGAGAGGATAAAGTAAGCCAGGCTTCTTTTTGTTTCTATGTTTCTTTTGTCATGGGCAAAGTGCATCAGAGAGAGTAGCCCCAGTTAAACAGTCCAGTGTCTAATGTTGATCTAAATTCAACTTCAAAATCATAGTAATTTCAAGGGCCCGATGGTGGCCACATCAGGGTTTGAACCATTGACCTTCTGATCAGTAGTCCAGAGACTTAACCATTGAAATGATCATCGATTTCCAATCCAAACCCCCTTTTCAGCCAGTGAACACTTGTGGCGTGGACATCGAGGTGGTGACATCGTATAAATACAGTATTTAGGTGTCCACCTTGATAACAAGTTGGACTGGTCTAAAAGCGTAGACTTCATCTACAAAAAGGGCCAGAGCCGACTTTTTTGCCTCAGAAGACGTCAATCATTAGACATCTGCAGTAAGATGCTGCAGATGTTTTATCAGTCTGTGGTAGCAAGTGTCCTGTTTTATGCTGTAGTCTGCTGGGGAGGCAGTATAAAAAACAAAGATGCAAGGCGTTTGAACAAATTGATTAAAAAAGCTGGCTCTGTGGTTGGATCATCCACTTCACATCTGCCTCAGTGAACAACAAAACATTGGTGGACGGCTCCTATCCCTGCGCTGCAGGACAGAAAGATTCCGAAAATCTTTCTTGTCATCAGCAATCAGACTATTTAATTCAAAAGTAAACAGATGAGACCAGACAATTGAAATTCCCTTTGGGGATTAATAAAGTCATTGTATTGTATTGTATTGTATTGCACCACTGCTTCCATGTTACATTCTTCATGAATATGGGTTGTTACAATTCAGCCAGTTATATTGTCAAGTATGTTTCTGTATGGTGTTTCAAATTTGTGCTCCATGTACCCCCTTTTAACTTTGAGCACCTGCCCCTCCAAAGGCCTCTGCACGGCCCTGGCCCAGTGTAGGATTTTCTATATATTACATGCCCAGAATTAATATATAAACACAGGGAGGGCGAGGCCTGCCAGCATCTTAGGCTGATGGAGGGTGACTCTTTTAATGACGTGTCTTTTCCCTTTCCAAACAAAGGAGGAAACCACTCTATCTAAATGTGTGACGAAGGATTTTTTGAACAAGATGGGGATATTTTGAAAGAGGTAGATAAATTTAGGTAGTATAGTCATTTTAATAACACTCACCCTGCCGGCCGCCATTGAGGAAGGTCTTTCTATCTTGCCATGTCCTGTTTGCAAAATTGTTTGGAGGTAAAGAGTAATTTCCACTTCAAGATATTTAAAGGAGCTGCTCATCAGTTTGAGTGGGGATACAGTAAAACGCAAAGGTACACTGTCTCATCTCAGAGATAACATAACACTCTTGCCCGTATTAACTTTGTATTCTGCCAATTTCCCAAACCTCTCCGCAACAGTCCAGGATGTGGGGGATCGAGCCGTGGGAATCTGAAATGAACAGTAAGAGGTTGTTAGCATAAAGGGGCACCTTGTGGGGAGGCTCTCTGAATTGGAAGCACGGCTCCACACCATGGAAAGCAACCCGCTACCAGCTAGCCAGGCCCCCTTAGCCGGTGCGTACCGCAATAGCATCGCTGCCAGCGTAGCTTCTGCAAGCCATCACCGAGTACCTCCCGAGAAGCCAGGAAGCCAGGGTGGAAGATCGATGGTTGCACCTTTGAAAAAGAAAGTTCTATCTCAGAGAGGACAATGCTCCTTGGTATACTTCCCAGCTGCGGACTTTAAAGCAGGCATCGTGAAAGCTGGAAAGGAAGTGGCATTCCACTAGTTTAGAGGAAGTTTATGTAGCTTGGAAAAATAGTCTAATGATTTATATATATAAAAAAAAGCTCTTTGTATTGCCAGGACACCATATTATTCATCATTAATAACAAGAACAACCCCAGGTTTTTCTTCAGCACTGTAGTTAGGCTGACAAAGAGTAAGAGCTCTGTTGAGCCTTGTATTCCTTTAACTCTGAGCAGCAATGACTTCATGAGCTTCTTTACACATAAATTGTTACGATCAGAGAAAAAATTAATCTTGCCCTTCCTACAACTGTTACAGATGTATCATCGAGTACAGTTGCTTTAGATTTGGCTGTAAGACCTGATGGATATTTAGAATTCTTCACTCCTATACATCTCTTTGAACTAATTTCAACAGTTTATTCATCTAAACCATCGACATGTCTTTTAGATCCTATCCCAGCTAGACTGTTCAAAAAGGCTTTACCTTTAATTAATTATTCAATCTTAGATCAGTTCGATCTTTCTCTAGTAACAGGCTATGTACCACAGGCTTTTAAAGTTGTTGTAATCAAACCTTTACTTAAAAAGCCTACTCTTGATCCAAATGTTTCAGCTAACTTTACACCCATATCCAACCTCTCATTTCTCTCTAAAATTCTGGAGTGAATGGTTGTAAACAATTATGTGAACATTTACAAAGGAATAGCTTGTTTGAAGAGTTTCAGTCAGGCTTCAAAGTGCATCATACCACAGAAACAACTGGCCTAGTCTCCATCATGTCCACTGTGGGATGCTGCTGCTGACCTTCCTCCAGCCCACTGCTTCCAGCTGCCCATTTCCACCGATCTACTCTGCATTGCCCTTACTATCTTTAATATGCTCATCTACACACTGTTTGAATTTTACTACCAGCTTTACATGTAGTATATTTAATGCCAGAGCCTTACATCATAACAGTAAACTTATGAGTCAATTTCAGTGTTAGCTTGTACTTTGTATGTATCATCTATCTTATCATACATGTATCCAATTGTGTGTTAAATGTTCCTTGTTCCCCCATCCCCCTCTTCTCCGTCTCCCTCTCTCTCCCCCTCCACCTCTTCTGTCCCTCTCAACCCGCTGGCCAGTGGCAGATGGTTCCCTCCATATAAAAGAGCTAGGTTCTGCTCAAGATTTCTTCCCGTTAAAAGTTTTTTGCCACTGTTGCCTCAGGGCTTGCTCTGGGGGTTCAGGCATATGGGTTCTGTAAAGCGTCTTGAGACAATTTTAACTGTAATTGGCGCTATATAAATAAAATTTAATTGAATTGAATTGTGGGACAGCACTCTGCGATCAATACCCCAAGGTCCTTGCACCGCCTTAGGGCAATGGCCAGAGGTTCAATGGTGCTATTAAAAATAAGAGGCAATGATGGGCATCCCTGCCGCATTTCTCTACTGAGGTCAAAATATTAGGATTGCTGTGAGTTTGTTATGACTGTTGCCACTGGATTGGAATGAAGCAGCTTTACTTAGGAGATAAAACCATCGCTAAAGCCGAATTTTCTAAGTGTTGCAAAAAGATACCCCCGTCCACTGGGCTGAAGGCCTTTTCAGCATCGAGTAATCATATTACTTCAACTACTGGACAGGGTGGAATGTGTATAATATTGAGTTAGTGTCTTATATTCGAGCTAGAGTGTCTGTATTTGCTGAAACCAGTTTGATCTGGCAAAAAAAAATTGTGGCAAAACCTTTCTAATCTAGTGGCTAAATTGTTGGCAAGAATTTTACAGTCTATATTTCGGAGGGATATTGGTCGATATGAGCCGCAATGGAGTGGATCTTTGCCTTGTTTTGGCAAGACAGTTATTGTTGCTTGTAGTGCTGGGCGATATGGAAAAACTCATATATCATGATATGGATTATTTTATATCACGATAAGGATATATATCACGATATACCACAATAAAGTATGTTTTCAGTTATTCTCTGAAAAATTTGACAAAAATGTCATTGCTTACTTTTCTCCATGAAACTTCAACCTGTTGCTAAGGCTGGACCCAAATGTCTGAATATTCGGTCCCCATGGTGGTATGCAGATATTAATTTTGAGGTCGTTCATCCATCCGTCCGTCCATCAACCCCACCCCTCCAGACGTTACAAAGTGGACTGAATATTCGTCATTAATAGGGCCTGAATATCCGGAGCCCAGAAACTGCTATTCAAGCCAGCCCTACCTGTTGCGCGTCCATCGTTCAGCACTCATGAGTTAAGTAACATAAAGCATGTCGCAAACCCACATGTGAATCAAAGAACGTAAAGCAGCGTCATGTCGCAAAAACCACAAGACGGAGTTTCTTTGCAAAAAATCTCTTTTTTATTCTTCTTTATTTTCACTTATGTAAACTTAGAGTATGCACAGTGACAAGAAAACACTAATACAATCGTCGCAGGCTATTTAATGATATATTTGCTGTAATAATTGATAAAATTAGGTTAGAAACGATAGAAACGATAGAAGAGAAATGGCACGATAAGACACTTTTCTATCGTTCTTACGATATGTATCGTCATATCGCTCAGCACTAGTTGCTTGACATAAGGAGGTGGGGAGGCAGCTTGTTGCTAATGATTCGTTATACATTGCCTGAAGAAGTGGGCATAGCTCGGTGGGATATTCTCTGTAGAATTCAGAGCTGTAGCCATCTGGCCCAGGGCCCTTATTTGCCTTTAGTGATTTAATTGCACCTTGAATTTCCGCAATGGAGATGCTTACATCGAAAACAGAGTTGTTGTTCATTGGGACGGACGGGAGCACCAGGCCGTCGAAAAGCAGTTGATGTCAGATGGGGTGTTATTATATTCAGATTTGTAGAGTTTGGTGTAGAATTCTTCAGAAGTGTCATTAATTCCTTTATTGTCTGTCAACAATTGGCACAATTGGTTATATATCTTTGTTATCAAGCAGGAGGCTGAGGCCTGGCGGGTTTGCTGGACTAGTAGTACATCAGCCTTTTCACCAAATTCATAGCAATTGTACATTGTAGGGATTTCAAAATCATATATGAGGCTCTATCAGACAAGAGAACATCATATTCTGTTTGAAGTCAGAGCCTCTCTTTAAAGAGAGACGGTGATGGTGAGACTGAGTGTTTTGAGTCTACATCAGCGAGTAAAGTTGGAGGAGATGTGGTGTAACTTAGAATTTCTTAATCTGTTAACACCTGTAGCCTTGCCGATTATTTGCCGATGTACATAGACTTTGAGGGTGGGTAATATCTGGAGATGTGTCAGTCTCAAGAAAAAAAATAATTTCTGTGGAGATGAACCTGGTGAATTCCTCACCGGCCACCAGAAGGGGACTGAGCCTTCAGTTTTGGTTGGGCCGAGGGTAGTTTGGCAGTTGCAGTTTAATGGACATGGCGGTGTGGTCGAACACAATTATACTGTTTTAGGTGCATGAGGTGAGTGTTCCTAATAACCTTTTATCTACCAAAAATGAATGAGCCAAGTAATCAGCTGTTGGTATTTTTTTTTCTGCCAAATATCGGAATCGGCCTCAAAAAATCTGTATCGGTCGGGCCCTAGTGTAAATACTTTACAGTTACAAGACAAGGTATGAAGAGAGGGAGCGGAACCTGTAGTGCAGCATTATTGTTTTTACTGAAATAAATGAGGAGGACATCAGTGTTGCTCTTCCTCACAGGGATGAAGAAGGAGAGAAGACTCTTCAGACAACCACAGCTGGATGTTCATGCTGTCTATAGCTCTCAGTCCATATCAGACTAGATGTTCCCAATGATCCAGACCAAGGCTGGAAGGAAAAGTCACTAACAGTGAGAAAAAGATCAACAAGGTTCTTTCATTCCAACTACTGTAACATTAAATATAAGACTGTACACAGCAGGATATGAATGTATCAACATAGAAAGTGTGACGTTTTGTCATATATTTCAATTGTATGGAAATGTTTGTTTTCTTGGTTAAGGCCAAAAAACATTTTACTGCCTTAGATAGACAATAAAGTTTATTCTTTTTCATTCTAATGTATCATAACGTAGCATGTTTTACATTACATAACTGCAAGTACCACTCACCTCTGTGGTTCAGTGTGATGATCATGTCATGGTTATCAGACCTCAGTAACGTTACTGTTTCTGAAAGAGAAAGAATCATTTCAATATAAGTTTTTCTCTGTGAAATGAACACAAGCTGTTAACAAACCACAGTCTGAATCAAAGAACAGAAATACTAACTCACAGAACTGAACTGAGCTTCATTCATTGAACTGAGAGATTAACATTCATCAGAAACTAACATTCATTTATGTCTGCTAATCATAAACGAACAACGAGACAGCAGCAGCTAAAAGACTGTAATAACAGGAGGACATTGATCGTCATGACTGATCAGCCGTGACCTACAGGAAACTTAGTTACTGTACAGCTAACAGTTAATTACATTATGATGCTGACATACCTGACTTTGCATCAGTGTTTCTACTAAGTCAGGAAACGTAACCAGAGATTTACAGAACAACTTCAAAACACAATTGTTGCAGGTTAAGCCTGCTCTCCTGTAACCTAGGCAGGTTGCTGTGTGTGAGTGTGACGTACGGAGGAGCGCTGCAGCGGTGTGGTGTGTTGCAGGGATGAGTGTGGAAGCGGAGGCATAGCGACATGCACCATGATGATACAGCCAGTTATAGAGGACAAGTGTGGGAAGCCAGTGTACGCTGGATGAACTGTAAGTGTGGACGGTTTGCTGCCGGTTCAATAAAATGCTTCGTTCTCCCCCTGCAAAGTTTGTCCGGACTATTATCTGGCTGTTACCATTAACGAGCCGTGCTAAGCTAAGCGGGCTAGCGCTACCTAAGGCTGCCCAACCACGGTTCGGCGTCCGGCTGAATCGGGTCGGTAACACAATGTTAGAACATATTTACATCAGAGGTTACACGCAGTCTAATGTACATTCTAATTACAGTACATACAATGTAATTACAGTAACTTCAGCGACAGTAACGTAGATAACTGCCTTTATATGTAATATCATCCAGATGTAGAGAGGAATACAATAAGTTACTAAGATGACTTTAACCCTTACCTATAGAGTTTACCTAAACTACGATGCTAACGTTGTTAGCCGCAGCATCGGTAAACAGCAGATGACGGTAAATGTGGGCGGCTCTCAGTCAGCCTGACCCATAGCCTGTATACAGTTTATGCTCTGTTCCAGCCATTCTCCCATCAACCCCTGCGAGGCAGGAAGCGCTCTCTACTTTTGGCGCGGTCTTGATAGCGGTGTCGGCCATCTTGGAATCACACCACTCTTTCAGGCAAGGCTCGGAGACGTTGTGTGGCACTGCAGCTCATTGATTGATATCTTATCACTAATTAAGAAGAGAAGCTGGTGTACATCCCCACTTTAACGAAGACAGTTGATAGCTCTAACAGTTTGTTTTCTAGTGCTCACTGAGAGGTGAAGCAAACTCAGGATCGTTGAAGGAACCGTTATGGCGACTGCTAGCGTTACCCCGAGCCGTGAAGCTGGCCGGTCAGCGGCCTCTACACCTCTCTCCCCTACCCGGATATCTCGCTTACAAGAGAAACAAGATTTGCAGCATCTGAACGATAGGCTGGCCGTGTATATCGACCGTGTCCGGGCACTGGAATTGGAGAACGACCGGCTGATGGTGAAAGTGTCTGAGAAAGAGGAGGTTACTACTAGGGAGGTAAGTCAAATACAAAAGTGTTTGTACTTATCCACATGTAGTCTTCTAACAGCAGGTCATTTGGAGTAGTGTTAAGTGTTCACTAAACAATACATGGTCACGTTTCGTTATGGATTACAAAGAATTGATGTCAAAGCAATACTAATAGATCACAACTAATGATGTTAAATATCGTTATTAATAACTTTCGGATTACTATGAAAATCTAAATAACGATTTACTGTGTTTACAACTTTATAGAAAAGACTACTGCATTCGCCTAACATGTTTGTTACCCGTAGTAATACGTACTGCATTCCTTAATCTCGGTTCAATCATAACCGGACTGGGAGGATTAAGCGGGTGGATACGCGCGCCAAGCTAATAACATGACCTATGATTTTTTTTCTCCGTTTACCTCAGGTGATCTTAGACTACAGACGTGCATAAGCTACTTTATCTTGAAACATTATAACTTGTAGTAGGTTAAGCTAATACTGAAGTCCTAGCGCGTCACTTTGTGTTTTCCCTGCCCATAAGCCTGTTTTCATCACGAAACTGCAAAATGTGCAATGAAAACAATTTGACACAGTACAGGTTTTGATTTTCTATAAATTTAGGTTCTTCTCTCCATTGTAAATAGATGCCTTTTACTCATCAAAAGGCACAGGATCAGTATCGTATTATATTTTGAAACTGTAAAAAAAAAAAACCTTGAAAGGTTGAAATTGTTTGAAAGGTTAAAACTAAGTAAGCCAAAAGATTTAAGACAACTGCAGCACTCTTTTACAGTGTTTCTCCAATGCATTTTCAGAAGTCCTTTTCTGATGTGGGATATGTATCATTGCTGGTCATTGAAGCTCTTTCAGACATAAGCCACTTTTCCCACTACAGTGCTGGAGAGTGCCATGGTACACACATGATATTTGTCATTTATGTGAGACTAGTCAATACAGCCAACCAATATCTATACACCACTTTATTTTCTGTAGGACAGGCTGAAGTCTATCCCAGCTGACTTAGGGTGAAGACAGGACCCTGGACAGGTCACCAGAGCCCTGAATATAGAGCCACTACCTGGTATTAACAGGACAAAAGAAAAAATTAATCTATAGACATTTAAATGTAAAGTGAAATCTGGACATTGTAACAGTTGATCACCAGTCTGTACTAACTGTATTATGTGTGCTTTGTTATATGATTAATTGAATGTATTTGCCCTGGACTCCATAAAGTAGTGCTGATACTAATTTTTTTTTTAAAAATGTGCAGACTAGGAATTAGATGACAAAATTTTAGCTTTTGATGTAAATTTGGAACTGCATTTGTTCCAGGATATCTGCTTACAAGTTTACTCACAGCCATCAATCAGTGATTTTTTTTATTTTTTTGTCAGCAAGGGAAACCATCTAGTAATTAGTTTTTGTGTCCTTTAGGTAACAGGTCTGAAGTCTCTTTATGAGGCAGAGTTAGCTGATGCGCGACGGGTTTTGGATGAAACTGCTAAAGAGAGAGCCAGGCTCCAGATAGACCTTGGCAAGGCTCATGCTGACCTGGAAGAAGCCACACGCAGGTAAGATAATGCACTATGTCTACAGTTCAGCCCACAGTTTCTTATAATCATGCAAGCTTTTGATTTTTTTTTATACGTTTTTATTAGACCAAAGTTTTGTTCAGCCTCGACATGGTGTAAACAAATGATAGAAGACAAGAAAACATTGTGTTAGAGAGGTTAATAATAAATTTTAACTCTTGATTGGTGAACTCTGGCTTGATTGTGTTCTGCTGGGAAAAGCCAACAGCAATCCTTGATGGCTGATTGGAAAATTTTAAACATTGTCCAACCCTGTAATCAAACTGATGATTTGAGACTAAGTTAGTCTGGAGACCAGATAAGCATTTGAAATTCGGGTCACCTGGAAGGGCACGGTCACTGGCTGTTTGAAGGCAGTAACATCTTTTCCTCTTTTGTGTTCCAGTACCAAGAAGAAAGATAGTGATCTTGCTGCAGCACTGTCCAGGACCAGTGGTTTGGAAGGCCAGCTGAGTAAGAGTGAAGCAGCTCTTTCAACAGCTTTAAGCCAGAATGCTGCTTTGACTAGTGAGCTAGCTGATGTCAAGAGTCTGCTGGCTAAGGTAAGTACTAAAGGTTTTCTATTCAGAATAAAGGAGAAGAAAGTAGGGATGGTTAAAGAGCAACTTGGAGGTAAAATTTTTCAGTAAATCTAGGCTTTAAGTTTCTTGGAACTGATAGTTGGAAAAGTTAATGCAGAATTTTTTGTTTCACAAGAAATAAAGTGAGAAATTCAGATTAAATAGTAGACTTTTTGGCGAGGGGATAGTTGCCAGTGCTGCATTTGTAGTGGAAAACACGCGAGTGTGTGCTTTTTTTAAATTAAAGACTGGAAGTTTATAAGATGCAATGAACCACTGGATGGGATGTCTATGTGTGACTGACTGCTGGCAGGGGCACATATCCATCAGAGTTTCAGCTTGACAAAATAGCGAACTGCAATGTATGTCTTCTTTTCTAATGATTGGTAACTTGCTGATCTCTCTCTCTTAATTTTTTTTTTTTTTTGAATATGTGTGATTTGACTGATACCAGGCAGTCTTTGTGCATTAGATTCCATTGTGGGTGAGCATCAGTAACTGGCCTCCACTGGTTTTATTATATAATTCCTTCAATCCTTGTCTGTTGCCACTGTTCACACTTAGCCTGCTCATAATTATGAGGCTGTGATCACGCATGTAGTTACAAATAAACACCTCTTCAGTGTCAAAACTAAGGTCAGGGTCAATTCTTATTATTGTTACGCTTGACTACTTGGGCGTGCTCCCTTTTCTAATGTGTCGACTAAGTTGTGCTTTTAGATGCAGGTGTCAAACCTTTACAGTTTCTGCTTGATTCTCTTACACATTGATCATTGATTGGTCATCTGCAGGGGTCGGCAACCTTTAGAGCTATTTGGACCCGTTTCCCACAGAAAAGAACGCACTGGGAGCCACAAAACCCTTTTGACATTTAAAAGGAAATAGCACTGCATATAACATTTTTTGTTTTGTTTTTTTGCCTTTACGCTATGCATAAACAAACTATAATGTGTTGCATGTATGAAATCACTGAACTCCTGCAGAGAAAACGAAATTATATGTGCATGCAACAAAAACATTTTGAACTTCGAAAAAAAGACGTTTGGGTTGAAGGTTACTTTCAAGTAAAATACTCAATGTCTAATCGAGTCCTTCTTGTATTTATGAAAAAAACGCCGAACTTAAACTGTCCACTGGCAGCAAACCAAAAATGCCGTCCTCTTCTGTGTGCCGTCATCCTTTTACTGGCACGTACAGTCAGCTGTCAACATGAATAATAAAAGAACTATTTCATTGAACAATGAAAAAAATATGATTATATGCAAAATAATAGGCAATTAAGATATTTATCATACTTGGTTAATGTGATTTCTGCTCCTGGGCCTCAGCGCACTGCGTCTGGACATCAGGGCTGTATGACGTCACCTTCATCCTTAGACAAGATCACAAGTTGTCATCTGTTAGGCGTGCGTGGTGTTTGTTTTTAATAAAGTTCATGTTGGAGAACACCTGCTCACATACATTGGATCCAAAGATCGACAGGACTCCAAGCGCATACTTTTTCATGTTCACATAAATGTCGGGGATATCATTCCATGTTTCGAACACAAGTTTATCTGGTTTGGGGAGGTTTTCAATATCGCTCCATTTGTGATTCTGAGCAAGAACGGCCTTCTGATGAGCAACATCTTCAAGATCAGCTGTCAAGCGTTTAAACTTGGACACCTATATGTCTTTGTCGGCTATGCCGGCCAGTTCCACCACAAGATCAGGTTGACTCACACCTACCAATGCAGTCGTATTCAGTTGGGATCGATGTTTAGGGGAGTGACAGAGAAGGATAATGTATTTTTTTTCCTACTCTGAACTCAAAGAACCATTTCCCAAACGATGTTTGCATTGCGATGATTGCAGAGTGTAAATCCTCGGAATTTATCATGTGAGCTTGTTTGAACTCCCTCAAATTGGGGAAGTGAGACAGTACCTCTCTGTAAATCTTTGGCAAGCATTGTCAACTTGCGCTCAAAAGCCAAAACCTCCTCCAGCATGTGCAGGGCTGTGCGTCCTTTCCTCTGAAGAGCTGTGCTCAGCCTGTTCAGGTGCGCTGTCATGTCTGCCATGAAGTGTAGCTTTTCCAGCCACTCTGGCTGTTCCAGTTCAGGAAAGGTGAGACCTTTGCTGCCCAGGAAAGTTTTCACTTCTTCCAGACAAGCAGCAAAGCTTTTCAACACCTCCCCTCTGGACAGCCACCGGACTTTGTTGCGTAGCAGGAGATCAGAATACATGCTTTCCGCCTCGTCCAGGAACAAACGGAACTGACGGTGATTTAAACCTTTTGCCATTATTTTATTGACAATCTGAATGACAACATTCATTACTTCTGTGCATTCTGGAGGAAATGTTTGAGCACACACTGCCTCTTGGTGCAGGATGCAGTGAAAAGTCAGCAGCTTTCTGTCCAGCGACTTCTGCATTAAAGCCACAAAGCCCTTCTGTGCTCCTGTCAAACTTGGTGCTCCATCAGTAGCCACTGACACTAGGTGGGTGGTGTTTATTATTATCAACTCAATCATTTCTTCTTGTGGTCCAGCAGAGTTTACATACCGGCAAAACAATGCTATTTGTTCAATATCACCTTTGACTTTAGATTCATCACAGGCAATTGAGTACACTACAGCTGAATTGATGTCTTTAATTTGCTGTCTGGTGATGTCTTCTGCCATTTTTATGGTTCTGTCTTTGACAGTCTTTGCAGAGAGGGGCATATCCCTGATTTTCTGCACAGTTTCACTCTTGTTTTTAAAGTCCGTGAATAGATGTTCAGATATCGTAATGAAAGATTCTTTTATATATTCTCCGTCTGTGAACGGCTTCCCGTGCCTGACTATTTCCTGAGCGGCCACAAAACTAGCATATGTAGTTGAATTTGCAGACTTTATCCACTTCTTTTTTTTTTTCCCCCAATATATTTATTGGATTTTTGTTTTCGTTACAAAGAAAAACAAAACACAACACAACATTCCGGCACAGTTTTGACAGACAGGAAATCTAGACAAATAGAATATAGTGAATATACAAATAGCCATACAGTAGAGGTTTACGAAAAGCCTCTATAAAGAAGTGCTGAGATGTCCATACCAATGTATGACATAAAAGGGTCCCAGATTTTACGAAAATGATCATCTTTTCCATGCAGTTTGCAGGTTAGATAGTCCAAAGATACATATTCTATTATTGTCCGATGCCACTGATTTTTACATGGTACTTTAGCCGAAATCCAGTTTACAAGGACACATTTCCACGCACAAAATGTAAGCATTCTATAAAGTCGTCTCTCATATTTACCAGTGATGGTGACATCAGTTATTCCAAGTAGTATAGTCAATGGATTACACACTGTAACATCAGAAAGTGAGAATATTTTACCTAATTCGCATTGTACATCATACCAGAAATATTTAATTTTTTCACATGACCAATAACAATGTGTAAGGGTGCCCAGCTCAATTTTACACTTGGGACATAGGACAAAGGTCAGAACTAAATTTATGGCGCTGAGATGGAGAAATATGCGCACGATGTAAAATTTTAAGTTGTAGAGCTTTTACCTGGTTACAAACACTTAGGAAATTGGCATTACTCCATGCATTGTCCCAATCCTCATTGCTGATTTCTATTCCCAATTCTTTTTCCTATAGTCCTCGCAAATGGGAATTGTTGGTGTTTGGATATTCTCTAAGTAAATTATAAGATTTTATCCACTTCTTGAAATGATTTTTGCTCAGATCAACCTTACGCATCAGTTCCGAAATGGCTTTTTTCTCTCATCTCCATGTGGATATTTTTGAGCAAAGGCTGCGTGTTTATTCTGGAAATGTCTTGTGACATTTGACTTTTTGTTGTTTGCAAGTTTCTCATTAAAAATTAAGCATACTGGTAAACCAGTTTCGTCAGCAGCGAAAGCAAGTGAATCTGCCTACGTGAGGTTAAACATTCTGTTTTCGTCAGACACTTTTCTTAGAATTCTCCATAGTTTGCCTACCTGGGGTCGAAAAGTTCCAAGAAATCGCGTGTCGGCGGGTGTAGCGCATTGGCGGTTGTGACGCATATTAGGAGCGACAAAAATCTTCCACACGTTTTATTTAGATTTTACAAGAGCACCATAATCTTCAAATTTAGAATTACATCATAAAAACTAATGATAAAATACATTTTAATTAAATATTCATTATTTATTTTCCAAAGCCAGAGAGAGCCGCAGCAGAGGGATGAAAGAGCTGCAGGTTGCCGACCCCTGGTCATGTGGGTGCCCAGCCTGCAAGTTGCTCTTTAATTAGTCTAAGAAGAAACTGATTTTACATTTATTGAAAGGTGGTATTTTAGTAGCCTTCAGATGCTCAAAATCTTATCAATCCACAATTATTTCAAACAACAAATATGTTTGTGGTAGTGCTGGGCGATATGACGGTACATATCGTGAGAACGATAGAAAAGTGTCTATTGTGCCATTTCTCTTCTATCATTTCTATCGTTTCTAACCTAATTTTTATCAATTATTACAGCAAATGTATCATTAAATAGCCTGCGACGATTGTATTAGTGTTTTCTTGTCACTATGCATACTCTAAGCTTATAAAAGTGAAAATAAAGAAGAATTGGGGGGGGGGGGGTGTTCGGATGTTCGGGTCCAGCCCTAGCAACAGGTTGAAGTTTCAAAAGTAAGCAATGACATTTTTGTCAAACTTTTCAGAGAATAACTGAAAACATACTTTATTGTGTTATATCGTGATATATATCCTTATCGTGATATAAAATAATCCATATCGTGATATATGAGTTTTTCCATATCGCCCAGCACTAGTTTGTGGCAGTGGTTTTCACACCAAACCAGCATTATTTTATACAGATATCGTCTGATGTTGCGTGAGGTGACTTCCAGTCAAATGGAATTATATTGATTTCATTGGAAACTGAAGCACAGAATTGTTAACTGCTCCACTGCAAGCTGAACACAAATGCTAGTCATACTGGAGACTGTGTAACAAAACAAATACAAAATCAGTAAATCATAATATAAAAAATAAATTCATGTTCATCCCACTACATACCGTCTTATTTACAGATTGTTTTCGGATTGCCAAACTGACATAAATAATGTTATTAGCTCTTGCTACCACAACTTGCTCATGATGTTTCAGTCAGTTAAACCCAATTTTGTCCATGTGCTAATTTTTTCTCATGGTGTATAGGCAGAGGACAGCCATGCTGTTGCTAAGCGCCAACTGGAAGCTGAGACACTGATGCGTGTAGACTTGGAGAACCGCTGTCAATCACTGAGTGAGGAGCTGGAGTTCAGGAAGAGCATGTTTGAAGAGGTAATGAGTGTATATGGCCGGTAAAATGCTTTGGCTTACGGCTTATCACTACTCAATTCTTTCTATTTTAATGGAATTTACTGGATTCATATAGGTACTGGAAATTCATGAAAACACAAACAAAATTTCAATGTTGTGTTTTGAAGATTTTTAAAAGTGCATCTATTTTAATGACTTCCTCATCCTTATCCACAGCCCAGAGATATTCAGATTACAAACTGTTTTGACAGATGGACCAAATCTGTAGAATTTATGTTGTGATTCGAATTTTTCTTGGCAACGCTCCCCCATTTCTCCTTGCGTTCAGGAGGTGCGCGAGTCCCGACGTCGACAGGAGCAAAGAATAGTGGAAGTGGACTCTGGAGTAAGACAGGACTATGAGTTCAAACTGACACAAGCTTTACAGGTATGTTGGGGGGAGAAATTGGCAACTGCCATTTTTAAATGCTGTCGTGTCGATGGTAGGGCTGACTGATGTAAAGAGTATATTTTAGATCTAACTTTTTTTCTACACTATATTTTAGACTCATCTAAAGCATGGATTCAAGTCTTTTTTTCATATAAGTCTGCAAGTATTATGCCGCAGTAACAAAGCAAAGACAGGTTTTTGGGAGACCATAAGTAGAGTAAGTAGAGATGAGGTCTACCTCCTGAAACTACACTGGGACCTGATTCCACAACAGAGGAGCCTGATAACTGAAGGCTCTGCCTCCCATTCCACCTCTGGAAATCACAAATAAACCTGCAGTCTGAGAGAAAAGTGCTCTATTAGGATAATACAAGACAATAAGGTCTTTAAGATGAGATGGAATTTTGACATTAAGAGCTTTTTATGCGACGAGCAGGATTTAAAATTTTATCCTGGATTTTTTTTGGAGCCATTGAAGAAAAGCTAATAGGGGAGAAATATGATCTCTCTTACTGGTTAAGTATTACTTACCATAAATGTCCTCTTCACTTGAAGACTAACACCTGACAACTTGTGGTCTAAAAATATGAATGTAAACAGACACTTGATGTTTATATTTGGCTTTATATATAAACACTGTCAAGTAGACAACAGACAGCTGTGTTTTGATTGTGAATTAATTGATTTTATTGATGGAATAAGTGCTGTTGACATTTGCAGAATTTTATTATGTGACTCAAGGCACTCCAAAAGGGAGTTTTCTTCTGTGAATAAGCATCAATCAGGTTTGTGTGATCCCACCAGGACCTAAGGAGGCAACATGATGAGCAGGTTTCTCTTTATAAGGAAGAACTGGAGCAAACTTTTCAGGCCAAGGTGAGACGCTAATCAATTTTTATACCTCTGTACCAGCAGTCACTGCAGACTTTATGTTTCGGGTTGTCCAAAAAATTTTCTAGCCTATTCTTGTGAGCATTATGTCTCTTGAATGGATTTCGTGAAATTTTGCACAAATGTTTGCTTGGTCTCAAAAATGTACTGATTATTTTGGGGCTTAAAGACCACTGTCACATCACATTGATCCCATTGTTGTGAAGATGAGAAAATGTCAATATATCTGATACAAATTTGGACTCAAAAATGAACTTATTAGAATTTGGTGGTCAAACTTGAAGGTCACTGCGACAGCACAAACCATGTTTTCGAACATAGCTTAAAAGTTCATATGCTAAATATGACATTTCACACAATTTACTATTTCATAGATTAACCTGGTGATGGCATTTGGTATCCAAAAATCAGGACAGATGTAGATGTACATTCCAATTTAACTGGTTTGGTGGAGGAATACGATCACAAGTTGTTAATTTTATGACATTTGTCTTTTAATCATTCTCACACATAGCCTGTCTTGGTCTCCCTGTAGTTGGATAATGCAAAGGTGTCCTCAGAGATAAATGACAAGGTAATGAGCACAGCTAAAGAGGAGCTACAGGAGTCCCGCACGAGAATAGAGAGTCTTGGATATCAACTCAGTGCCCTGCAGAAACAGGTACTGCTTTATGGTCAGCTGTCACACAATTGTAGACCTCTTCCAGTGCTCTCACAATTTCAAGTACTTCTGCTTTTAGCTTCATGAATTGTATTGCTAATTAGTAATACAATTCATAATCAAGGTTACGATGGTCGGCTGCATCTGTGTTTGTATCTGTAGGTGGCTGCTTCAGAAGATCGTATCAGAGAACTGGAAGAAATTCTCTCTGCAGAGCGAGACAAGCATCGCCGTGCCATGGAAGCAAAAGAGCAGGAGATGGCCGAATTGAGGGAAATGATGAACTCTCAACTCAGTGAATACCAGGAATTGCTGGATGTGAAGCTTGCTCTAGATATGGAGATCAATGCATATAGGAAATTGTTGGAAGGAGAAGAGCATAGGTATGCACTCTTGCAGGTCTAGGTTATATGCTATTAGTAACTGTGAAACAACTAAATTATGGTTTTACATTACATAAGTTTCAGCTGGGATCTGTCCTCTCACTTCACTATAAAAGCATTTTTTCCTCTTATAGAGTAATCGGGACAGAACTGTTTCCCTTATGCAGCTGCAGTAACCAGTCTTTCCTTCTATTTTCAGGCCTTGTGTCATTTCAGTGTTCAACTGTGTGGATACAAAAGAAATTAGTATCCTGCAAAATGCTTTGAGCATATGAACAAACTGAAATTAAATGTGAACCTTCAGCCAGTTAGTGCTTGTGTAAGATATTGTAAAACAGGCAGCATAATTCACTCTTTAGTGGCATTAATTAATGAAGTTCATGTTGAAAAAACTGTAAATGCTGTTTTTGTCGTGATGTATATCTGAATGACACAGACATCACTTTAACAGATCTGTCTGAAAAGATCTTTAAAATAGAACCTGGTTCTTTAGAAGAAAATGGCAGCAGTATTGGGTTTCTGTGCCTTGTGCTTTTGGTTTTTAGGTAGATTAGAAGCTGAGGAGGAAATACATGAACTAGGTGGGAGTGGGTTCAGATGGAATCTTTGTTTTTGTTAGTATTCTTACATTAATAGTGGCTTATTTCTCATTTACAGGACAGGTTTTGACTCTTGTCTTGCTAACTTCTGTGACTGTCTTCTCTTGCTAACTTCTGACAGCTTGGACCTTGCTGTGCCAAGGAGTAGTGGCTAGCCAATAATTCACCGAGGACTGTTGTGCTTCTTTCAGACTGAAGCTGTCCCCCACCCCATCTTCTCGAGTCACTGTTTCCAGGCTAACAGGATCTTCTTCTTCCCGCTCCTCTAAGAGGATGAGAGTGGAGGTGGAGGCTAAGGATGTGACAGAGATGGAAAGAGAGGGGCAGCTGCTGGTGTCAGAAGAGGCCACAGCTAGTGGAGCAATTACCATATCACCAACTGATATGGATGGAAATGCAGTCACACTCACCAATGATACTGAGCAGGTCTGTAAGACTGAACTAGCTGCATAAATGAGCAACACATGGTAATTATTGCATCAGATTGTTACAACAAAAGCTGAATATGTAAGTCTTTATTAAGGTTGGATTAATTAAGGTAGAAAAACCTGAAAGAAACAATACACACAGCAACCTGTCGGATTCAGAAGCAAGTTTTGCAAAAACAATCTAATGGTAAATGGATTGCATTTCTATGGTGCTTTTTTTTAAAAAACCTTGGTGGACAAAGCACATTATAGCAAGTGTTTCCTTGTATTTTGCAGGACCAGCCTTTGGGCAACTGGAGATTGAAGAGAGAAGTTGATGATGGGGAGGAGATCATCTACAAGTTCTCCCCAAAATTTATCCTCAAGGCTGGACAGTCAGTCACGGTACAATATATAAAGCAGAAAATTGTGTTATAATGGACCATGTGATGTGTCACAAACATTGAATTGGTGATCAACTTTATCATTTGGTAACCTCCCACCTGTTCACGGGCAAAAGACATCACTTGCTGAATATTTTCTTATCGATAATCACTACAATATACCAGTGTTCCTGAAACACCCCACAATGCGGGCTGCAGTAGCTGATCGAAGTTCAAAAAGTACTACAACAGGCACAGGCAGCAAATGCGACCATTTTGTTTGCAGTCTGGAGCCCTGGCTTGTATGATTTTTATATTTAAACTTATATGTTGAAGTTAACTAAGTTATATATACCTAATTCTAAACATTATTGTTTTGTTTATGTATATTTTTACTTGCACAGGTGTGGTCCGCTGACGCTGGTGTGGCCCACAGTCCACCTTCTGACTTGTTGTGGAAAAGCCAGGCTTCCTGGGGCACAGGAAGTGACATTGTTACCACTTTGATCAACGCTGATGGCGAGGTAAAGAATCACATGCATGATCTACCATACCTCTTTTCTCTGCTTTAGCTTCATACATGGTTTGTCTGTTTTGACTTGTGAATTGTCCTGCAGGAGGTGGCAAGGAGAAGTGTGACCAAGACCCAGGTGGAGGTAGAAAATGGAGAGGAAGAGGAGGAAGTGGCACAAACGGTGACTACCATTTGCACAAATATTTGCACAGGACTGTCATCCTATGTAGGGAAATATATTCAAATTCTCATACAAATGTAGCAAATTATAAAAAAACTTCATCCATAATGGTTTGAAATGCAATGTGTACCTGTAACAAAAGTATAGGAAAATTTTGAATTCAGAAAAGCCTTTAATGTCAAGTCAATTCACACGCACAAGGAATTTGACATGGTGTATAGAGTTGCAGTACTCAGCAACAACAGACAGTAAAAGAATAAATGCATGGATCTAAATCTGAGAAATTCTAAATAAAAATGCTCTAAGTAGATGAAGTACTGTTTAGATTAAAAAGGGATAATAAACACATTCTGCCACACCTTAACCCTAACCCTTCCAATTAGTGTCAATGAGACTGTCTTTTTGCACCATGTTCTTTTATGCCAGATAAGCTTGCAATGCTGAAGCTGACACTCAGAGACGTGAGAGACAAAGGCAGAGAGGTAGTCTCAGTACAGTTCAGTTGTTTAAATATATAATATAGAAAATATAATATATATGTGTGTATGTATATACAGTGGCATGAAAAAGTATCTGAACCCTTTGGAATTTCTCACATTTCTGCAAAAAATCACCATCAAATGTGATCTGATCTTTGTTAAAATCACACAAATGAAAAAACAGTCTGCTTTAACTAAAACCACCCAAACATTTATAGGTTTTCATAATTTTAATGAGGATAATATGCAAACAATGACAAAAGGGGGAAGAATAAGTAACTGAACCTTCTGCCTAAGGAGACTTTGAGAGCAATTAATACCAATTTTTACCAAATAATTTAAGTCAGGGGTGTGTCCAGTCACTGAGGAGTGGCTTAAAGCTGCCCTGCCCACTATAAAACACACACCTGGTAAGAATTGTGTCTTGATGAGAAGCATTGTCTGATGTGCACCATGGCTCGCTCAAAAGAGCTCTCTGAAGACCTGCGATCAAGAATTGTTGATTTGTATAAAGCTGGGAAAGGTTACAAAACCATCTCTAAAAGTCTGGATGTTCGTCAATCCACAGTTAGAGAAATTTTCTACAAATGGAGAGAGTTTGGCACTGTTGCTTCTCTCCCAAGGAGTGGCCGTCCACCAAAAATGACAACAAGAGTTCAGCGCAGAATGCTCAGAGAGGTAAAAAAGAACCCTAGAGTGTCTGCTAAAGACTTACAGAAATCACTGGTACAGTCCAATATCTCTGTGCATACATCGACAATATGTAAAACACTGGCCAAGAATGGTGTTCATGGGAGGACTCCACGGAGGAAGCCACTGCTCTCTAAAAAAAACATTGCTGCATGTTTAATGTTCGCAAAAAGGCACTTGGACACTCCACAGAACTTCTGGCAAAATATTTTGTGGACTGATAAAACGAAAGTTGAATTGTTTGGGAGGAACAGACAACGTCATGTATGGAGGAAAAATGGAACAGCTCACCAACATCAACACCTCATCCCCACCGTGAAGCATGGTGGAGGGAGCATCATGGTTTGGGGCTGTTTTGCTGCCTCAGGGCCTGGACAACTTGAAATCATTAATAGAAAAATGAATTCAAAAGTTTATCAGGATGTTTTGCAGGAAAAGCTGAGGCCGTCTGTCAGACAGTTGAAGCTAAAAAGAGGATGGATGCTGCAACAGGACAATGACCCAAAACACAGAAGTAAATCAACTTCAGAATGGTTTCAGAAGAACAAAATACACGTTCTGGAGTGGCCAAGTCAAAGTCCTGACTTGAACCCCATTGAGATGCTGTGGCATGACCTCAAGAGAGCGATTCATGCCAGACATCCCAGGAATCTGACTGAACTGCAGCAGTTTTGTAAAGAGAAATGGTCCAAGATTGATCCTGATCGATGTTCCAGACTGATCTGCAACTACAGGAAACATCTGGTTGAAGTTATTGCTGCCAAAGGGGGGGCAACCAGATATTAAATGTGAAGGTTCAGTTGCTTATTCCTCCCCCTTCTGTCATTGTTTGCATGTTATCCTCATTAAAAATATGAAAACCTATAAATGTTTGGGTGGTTTTAGTTAAAGCAGACAGTTTTTTTCATTTGTGTGATTTTGACAAAGATCAGATCACATTTGATGGTGATTTTATGCAGAAATGTGAGAAATTCCAAAGGGTTCAGATACTTTTTCATGCCACTGTATATATATATACACACACACACACACACACACACACACACACACACATACATCTCTACAATGATAAGCTCTGAATTCTTTAAAAGTCTTGTACTTTGTCTGCCCACTGTGTGTGGCACACCTCAGAGATGTTCACATTGACACAGTCCACGGTGTATCCAGCTGCTATAACCTGTAAAAACTGCAAAATCACTGTCTTTTAGAAACCTCTGTTGGAACCAAGTGTGTTCTCCTAGCATGTTTCTGTGCTTGATATTAGGAGCAATCTGACCATCTGTGTAGCAGACCTTCAGGAACCTATTGTATTATAAATGGAACTATATTCAGTTTCAAAGTCGGCATCAGTCTGTGGACGCAGAAGAAATGAGCTGGCCTCTAAGCAGCACTTGCTATCAAGCTGTAGCACTGCTTGTGATCCATACGCGTATAATCTGGGCTCCTTTCAAATCCTTTTGAGTCCATCAAAAAATCTGTTTTCGTTCTGTTTTCCGAATGAATCAGCTTATGCAATAAGCGATAAAATGCCTCATAGAATGTTTTGTTTTGACTGCAAACCTTTGTTTTTCCAACAGGGCAAAGTGTCATCCAGAGAGTGTGCCATCATGTGAAGCCTTCCTGTTATGTCGATGGCTTTGACTTCCACATTATATATATTTTTTCCCTCTAGACTGCTCAGATTTGATCTTGCCCATTCTCTTATCAATTGGTGTTTTTATTGTTCAAAATAATATAATCATTTTTTAGAATAATGGACACTGTGCTTATTGCACTCCACATTTTAATATGGGTCATATTCCTAAATATCACTGGCAATGACAACACTAGTGGATAATACAAAGGTGACGGATCCAAACATTTTGACTGTGGTATTACATCTGAATATTCCCACCCATACTAATAGTACTGTACATGTCAAAGCTTCATTCTATTGGCTGTCTTATACTTTGAAGTAAGTATTTAATTTCATACTTTAAGCACAGCAGAGCACAATATTTCCTGAGTGTATTTCACAGACATTTGTTTTTGGCACATTCAAAGCCTTTCAGAATGTGCTTCTCATCTATAACACTTAAAAGATGTGGTTACCCAGATTTTGCCTGTTACATAATTTTCTTTATATTTTTTATTTTACATCTTCCTTTGATCTGCATACATTGCAAATGACATGGAAGGCCTGTTTGCTGCCATTGTGTGGTCTGTAGTGGAAGTAAAATTTGCTCTGTCAAGACAATGAAACCGTTGACTCTGTCTTATCCAAGAAATCAAAAAAAAAACAAAAAAAACCTTCAGAACAGGGATATTAACAGTTTTTGCAGATACTGCAAGCTACTAAGTCAGCTGTGCAGCCTGAAAGCTTGGTTGGAATTGGGTAGCTTTACGGAGAACAGAGTGGGTGTGTCAGTAATAGTGGTCTGTTCGTATCACATTTTTCTTAAAAGCATAACAGAATGAAAACCTTTAGTGCACACTAAGATCTTAAGTTTGTAGAAAAAGTCTTTTGGTCAAAGTCTCGTCACTGAAAGGGGAAGTAAGCTGTTCACAAAGCTTCTGTCTTGCTCTCTCTCTATCTTGTTTTTTTTTAAAGGTTGAATTTCAGTCTTCTGTCTTAACTCACATCACTGAGTGCAATGTTCACAGATGTTTCTATTCCGATTCAGTCTCCCAATCAACAAAGATGAATGGTTTTAGATTTGCTAAGCGTTGAGTCTCTGAGCCAAAGGACCTAAGGTCACACAGACCAGAAACGGTGTATGCATTCTCAAGAAAGGAAATGAAAGTGAAACTTTGCTTTATTTAGCAATCATGTAATGTCTGAAACCACAATGTGGACTGGGTTTCTGAACAATGACCACCTGCAGAAAACCTAATGACAACTGTCTCTTAGGAATGAACACACATATTGAATTGAATTGAATGAAATATACATCCAATACAAAGAAAACGGCTGTTGTGATAAATAGGTATGTTTATAAGCATAGAATTGGTAGCTGGTTATGTGGTTGTCAGCTCTGCTATAATAACAGTAGGCAAGTTTCATATCCTGGGATTGTTTGTCCTTGAACAATATAACATTGCTGCTCTCAAATCACGAGTGGCCAAAATAATGGAGTTATAACTGGTGGAAGAGGGTGTTCAGCTATGGTGCTGAAATAATATCCTAAAAAAATTTGTGACTCGTCAATCTGAAATATTAAACTGACATGACATTGCTTTCAATTTTAAGTACGCACAAGGAAATGATAAAAACACCACTTCTGATACAGTGTGTGAGGGAATATTCTGATGGACTGTATTGTCTCCATCTCTATTTCCTATTATGCTGTTTGAGTGTTTCTCTTACATCTAGTGTGCATTCTTGTGTGTTTGTATAGCGTGTGTTACATTGCTAGTTTTTCTATATAATGCTTGTCTATGTAATCACTTTGTTAACATGATATTTCTTTTATTATTTTGTATCTAGGATTTCTTGGGTGGTTAAGATAGGGTGTTTTTGACCTAAATAGAAGGAGAAAACAGATTCGTGGGTTTAAATATATTTCAGGGTTCATATAAGACAGTAACTGAACACTATTCTTAAGCGTCCTACTTGGAGTTTAAAGTTTTTACGTAGTGAGTAAAAGATACGAAAACCACCTTCTGAGTTAATGCAGGCAGAAATTGATAACTGAAAGTGTAATTACTATTAAGCAACCAACCTTGTATAATTAAACACTCCAATCTTGGATCAACTGTTCTGTTACAAATAGTTAATAGAACCTTTTACAGCAGAGTTTGAATAAGCAGAGGCGTGGTGTTGTTCATGTGGGGGCGGGGGCATGCCAAATTTCAGTTTTCTCTCATGATTAACTGTTACTACTTTTTGTATACAATAAATGTTTTACATACGCATATTTGGTATTACTGGTGTTTTATGTACACACAAGTCAAGTTGAACTGACAAATGCCTCTTCATTTCAAAGGCATGATTATACATAAATACAGAAATCTATATGTTACATTAAGTGGTGTTACCTTTAATTTTTTGTGAGATTTGACCGTTAATAGTACTATTTATCTTGAAAATTACTGGACAGATTTCAGTGGAGTTTTTTAAAATAATTGTTACCAAGATAATGACCAGATACATATTAAAACTTTATGCCCTGCAATGTATATCCTTCAGTGTTTCAAAGCTTCTCTCTTTTATACATGGTAAAGTCTTGACCTTACTATGTTAAGTGCACTGATGGGACTTGTGTTATGATCAGTGTTCCCTGTAATTTTTCATGAATCTGAGCAAACACACAAACTCCCTGAGCGTCCCTTGGACCACTGTGAGCAACATCAGACGTGTGCACTGTGGTCACACCAGAAAATAAGTCACTGAAGTTCAACTGTTTCAAATTTCGAGCATTCATAATTCATGCATTTTAGTAAGCTCTTCCCATTCACTTTACTTACTAAACATTATTTTTGTAGAAAGAAGTCACAAACTCCCCGTCGGCAGGAAATAAAGCAGATAAGGTGCAACAGGATCACTCCAAACTCCCTAGTATGATTATTAGCATTTGTAAACATATCCCAAAACTAGAGAGTCTGACCACAGGGAGGCACCAGTGATCTACCAGAACTTCTAAAATCTCTGCAGAGCCCAGTATGGACTGCAAGGCTCCAGTAACTGTTTACAGAAGTCGCTCTATTTTATACACATCTGCTTATCCTAGGGTCGAAATCTGTCAATAAATGATGTCTTTAAAAATCATTTCCATGTATTATTGACAGATGTATTTTTCTTTACTGATATCCTTATATGGCATAGCAACAAAAAATTGATAGAGAATACGTTATCTTTTTAGACCTCATTTCACCTTTTCTCGTCTCCTTCAGCTATTGTTGTCACAAAGGAAGTTGGAGTTAGAAGGTTAGGTTTGTCTAGGATTTACGTTTTGAAATTAATCCTAGACATGCAGCAAGACCTCATCAAGTTTCTCCAACAATTGTGGTGCCAGTGACTAAAACGTATTAAAAAAAGGTTTAACAGATTAGCATAACTGTTGTAGCTGTGTATCACCAAATCTGAACATTTGAAATGTTTTGTATGAATACATTAAAATGTGAGTGCAGAAATGTTTTGATGGCATGAATTCAAATACCTGAATAAATAAAAAAAATAATCTGAACAAACAGAATTTGAAAAAGATTTTCACAAATAATTTCATAAAGTTTATAACTCAGTTCTAACTATGAGAGAATGTTTAAACCAACCGATATCACTACACATTCCATCTACAGTGCTGTGAATAAGTATTTGTATTTATTTGTTTTAAAGATTTTAACAAAGATAACCAATGAAAAAATAAAATGCAGTTTTTAAATGATTTCATTTACTGAAGAAAAGAATGTTGTCCAACCCCATCTTGCCTATGTGAAAAAGTAACTGCCCCCTTAGCTACCAATCTACCAAATGATCAAATTCATTTGGCGATTGGGTTCAACCTCACCATCCACATTCACATATGATTACTGTCAGGTTTGTTCAGTCTGAACATCACCAAATAGAGCCTGTCTGACATCATCAAGTAGTTAAATGGTCTCAAAAAGCAGCACTTGATGCCATGTTCTAAAGAGATTCAAGAACAGATGCAATGTCATTGACATTTATTATTCTGGAAAAAGTTACAAAGGCATTGCTGAGGCTCTGGGACTCCAGAGAAGCACACAGCAAGAGACATTATCTACAAATGGAGAAAACATGGAACAATGGTGAACCTTCCCAGGAGTGGACCAACTACCTACATTTCTCCAAGAGTGCATTTGCATCTAGTCCAAGAGGTCACAAAAATACCTAGACGAACATCAAAAGATCTGCAGACCTCACTGGCCTTAGTTAAGGTCTGTTTGCATGACTCTACAACAAGGAATATGCTGTGTGAAAATGGCATCATGGGAAACTTTCAAGGTGCAAACCACTACTGTTCAAAAAGAACAAAGGTTTGTCAAGAATTTGCCAAAAAAATATCTAGATGAGCCCTAAGACTTTTGGAATAACATCCTGTGGACTGATGAGTTAAAGGTGGAACTTTTTGGAAGACATGGGTCTGTAACGTCTGGTGTAAAACTAATACTGCATTCAACAAGAAGAACATGATACGAACAGTGAACCATGGTGGTGGTAATATGATGGTTTGGGGCTGCTTTTCTTCCACAGGACCTGGACAACTTGTCGTAACTGATGGAGCCATGAATTCTGTTCTCTATCAGAAAATCCTCCAGGAGAATATCCACCCGTTGGTTCATGGCTTAAAATTCAACACAAATTAGTTATGCAGCATGGCAATTACCCAAAACACACAAGCCAGTCCCCCTCTGAGTGGCTCAAAAAGAACAAAATTGAGGTTTTGGAGCGGCCAAGTGAAAGTCTGGACTTGAATCCAATTGAGATGCTGTGGTGAGACCTTAAAATGGCAGTTTATGCTTGAAACCATCAAATGTGACTGAATTACAACTATTCTGCAGATGTATGGCGATGTAAAAGACTGATCACAACCTGTAACAAACGTTTAACTGCCAAGGAACCAATCAGTTATTAGGTTTCAGGGGCATTTACTTTTTCACAGGGATGATACAGGTTTTCTATAATTTGTCAATAAATCATCATTTAAAAACTGCATTTTGACAGATTTCCACTGAACTTTGGATTGTTAGGTTTCTCTGTTCAAATTTGTTAGGTCTTCTCTTCACCTTACAGTGGTGGAAAAAAGTTTTCAGACACCCTTAAAATTTTACACGATTTCAAATATTTTGAAATATTTGTGGAAAAATCTTTTTTGTTTATCAAAAGGTATGGCTGCATTAGACAGACACAAACAAATAAAAAATTATGTATTTTTTGTTTATTGTTTAGAAGAAAAACTGACAAAGGTTCCTTGTTTTATCCATTTTTATCTCTGCAAAACTTTTTGGTTTTATATAGACACGAAGCACGACAACAAAAATTGCGTCTTTTAATAAAAAGCATGACCTTCATTAGTGGATCACTGGTACCAAAATGACACAATACTGGAACTAATCAATTTTAAGTTTTTAATGGCTTTTTTAAAAAGGATTTGTTTGGTATTTTGGCTGTGACTGTACTAAAAGAAATTGCACTTGAAGACCTAAGAGTGATTCTTAATGTAATATTTCACCACTGTATGTTAAGTACTATGAGAGGACATATGTTGCGAATTGAACTGAAAATAAGCAGATTGAAATGACTTTTCTTAATATTGAGCTGGATTTTAAAACCACACATCTGTCAGATATTTACAATTGCATGCTAAATTATTCAACCCGCATGTTATAATTAGTACTGTAGACCTAAGAACATTGCTGAGCTGGAGACCATTGTCCATGAAGAATGGGCTAAGATTCCCAAGAAGTGCTGCCAGAAGCTTGTTGGAGATGATACCTCCCATGTACAGCAGGTCATTGCAGCAAAAGGATGCTGCATAAAGGACTAAAGCCTCATAGGGGGTTGAATAATATTGCAACCTGCTTTTTGCAAAAAAGGTGAAATTTTGGCTGGATTATGAATTAAATCTTCATTTTTGCTTTTGTATTATATTTTGATAAACTAACTGTTCACCTCTTATGTGATTTAGTAATTGCCTGCAGTTGTAATGTTGCTTATTTTGCGAGAATGTATAAAATGTCAAGGGGGTTGAATAATTGTGCATGCAGCTGTATATCTTTAAAAAAAAAAAAAAACACGTTTTTTTCCATTTTGTATTGTCTTATTTGTTGATTTAACGTTGAGCATTTGAGTTCTCCACATCTAGTCCTAACCCTTTCTTACATTAATTATTTTAAAAAATATACAAGATACACAACATGTCCTAAAATTTTGAGCTTTTAACTAATAGTTAACACAATGAGGCATGTCCAGCTGATTACTTATATTATGGCATTAAGTAAATGTTTTTTGTATTAAAGGTTTTTGAAATTTTATGTTAAAATGTGTAAAGTTGCAGAAAGTTCCAGAAGTATTTGGCTTATGTGAATAAAGCTACATTTAAAAAAATGTCTTTTTTTTAATCTCTCTTGTATCATTTCATAAATCAGAGATCCAGCTGACCCCTAGAGGTTGGATCGTAACAAAATACTGTCAACAGCCATTCATTTTTTTCTTTTTGCCATGTTTTTATTTATTTTCAAATACAATGTTAGATAAAGCAGGCTGTAAAAGATGTGTGAAACATCTCCTAGGTAAAAACAGAATAGACAGGGAAAAATACCCAGAAAGTTTGGTGTATGTAAGTTCGACTAAACTGGCAATTTCTAGATCAGAGTATGAGAAGAAAAAAAAAACAACTTTCAACAATTCCTGATATTGTCATTGGAAGTTACTATTTAAAGGTAAAAAAATTTAGCAATAGATATCCTCGTAAAAACTCTTCAGTTTAGAATTACTTGCATTTGTCTTCTGTTGCAGCATGCACAAACATGTAGCATGTTGTTTTGTATGTGTTATTAGACAACATTGTATCACGCTCTATCATTAATAGGCTAATATTTTTCTCACTAAATTGTCACATTGGACCCTGATGAGCAGAATATAACTGTGAGTGAATGATGTCTTCTACATAGTTATACTTTCAGTCACAGAAACAAAAAAACTAAACAAACAAACAAAAACTCCTAAAGCCACATAATAATAATAATAATAATAATAATAATAATAATAATAATAATAATAATAATAATAATAATAATAATAATAATAATAATAATAATAATAATAATAATAATAATAATAATAATAATAATAAATTTTATTTGTAATGCACTTTTCATTGAAGCAAAATCTCAAAGTGCTCATTAAAGATGTGTGTAGGATAGAAAGTAAATAATCCGACATGGACTGAACTTTGGGTCCAGAGGAGGGCAGTAATGCGGCGAAAACAATGGCTGCAGAGAGACACCAGAAAAGAAGAACTCCGCTGGTTTTCCGGGTTGACGTCTGTGTGCTCCTAAGAGGGAGTTCTGCTGTTCAAGATGCTGCTGGTTCTATCTGAAGAACATAAAGAACACTTGGCCTTCTTACCGAAGGTAGACACTAAAGGTCAGTACATACTCTGAGCTGTAGAGCGGAGGATCAGCTGACTTTGCTCTGCTGATAACTGCTGACTGTCAGCTGATCTGTAGCTTCCTTTAGCCGAACTCTAAGAATCAGACCGTATTGCCAAGCCAGATAAAGAACCCCACGCAGTGCTGGTAGTACAGTAATACTGCTCTGATCACTCATATTATCTACATGCGTACATGTTTTAAGCAGAGAAATATCAGAGGAACAATTTTCTAGTTACATACGTGTTGTATTCCATTCACTAACAATGTTAAGTTCTTTCGAATATACATTAGTGGAAAAATAAGTAAGGTATGTTAAATAAGTAAATAAAAGTGGCAATACAGTCAAAAACCACCTCAAATAGACTTACAGCACCAGATTGCACAGTGTACTACACAGATCTTTGATATGAATACTCCTTTTTGAAGATCATCTACAAAATCACTGGTAAAATAAAGTGGAGTAAAAAGAGCTGCATTGTCCTCAGTGTCCTCAGAATTGAAGTGATTTAAATTTAGTAAAGATGCAGCACCTACTCACTAAACAAAACAGCTGTATTTATAGATGCAGTCTGATGAAAGTACATTTTTTGACTAGTTAGAATGTCCATATGGTCCTGAAAAACACATTATGAGCAAAGCATCAAAGCAGTCAACACCACCAATTGAGTATGTCCACCTTGAAGCTGCGATGTACTTAGACTGTATATGAAGATGGCATCATCCAAAGGTTTACTGCACAGCGATCTCAAAGCTCAGGGTGTTGGCACCATTGACTGTGTATAAAAGATGCACATAGCCACTGTGACATCATTCATTGGTTTGTGGAGTACCATTTTGGAATCTCAAGCCTGGAATTTGGTGGTTGCCAAGTTGATCTTTTGAAAGTGAATGCGTGAGGGACGGATCAGAACAAAATAGTCATTTTCCTCAGATTTCCATGCAATCTCATTTGACTTCTGCAACCAAAAGAGTGGCTGCCTTCTAGCTGTTAGAAAGAATGCAGGCTTCAGTCATTTCTGCATCGATTTCATTTTTCAGACCTAATCGCTGCACCACAAAGCAAAATTTGGGATTAATGAGATCACTTAAGGTTAGACTCCATGCTTTCAGTGCTACCATGGTGGTTTAGTTCTTACTGGGTACATCAACCATGGTAGCTTACACTGAACTCCTAACCTGCTCTGCAGCAGATTATGTTACATATACGCACATGTACAAAATTGTTGGTACCCCTCAGTTAATGAAAGAAAAACCCACAATGGTCACAGAAATAATTTGAATCTGACAAAAGTAATAATAAATAACAATTCTAAGAAAATTAACCAATGAAAATCAGACATTGCTTTTGAACCGTGGTTTAACAGAATTATTTAAAAAAATAAATTCGTGAAACAGGCCTGGACAAAAATTGTGGTACCCTTAACTTAATATTTTGTTGCACAACCTTTTGAGGCAATCACTGCAATCAAATGATTTCTGTAACTGTCAATGAGACTTCTGCACCTCTCAGCAGGTATTCTGGTCCACTCCTCATGAGCAGACTGCTCCAGTTGTCTCAGGTTTGAAGGGTTCCTTCTCCAGACGGCATGTTTCAGCTCCTTCCACAGATGCTCAATAGGATTTAGATCAGGGCTCATAGAAGGACACTTCAGAATAGTCCAATGTTTTCCTCTTAGCCATTCTTGGGTGTTTTTAGCTGTGTTTTGGGTCATTATCCTGTTGCAAGACCCATGACCTGCGACTGAGACCAAGCTTTCTGACACTGGGCAGCACATTTCTCTCTAGAATACCTTGATAGTCATGAGATTTCATTGTACCCTGCACAGATTCAAGACCCCCTGTGCCAGATGCAGCAAAGCAGCCCCAGAACATAACAGAGCCTTATCCATGTTTCACAGTAGGGACAGTGTTCTTTTCTTGATATGCTTCATTTTTGTGCCTGTGAACATAGAGCTGATGTGCCTTGCCTCTGGTCCATGTTTAGTGTGGTACACACCATGTCACCAAACAGCACAGTGACTACTTGTAACACTATAAATAGGCTGACTGACTGATTACAAGTTTGTAGACACCTGTGATGCTAATTAGAGGGCACACCTTGATTGAACATGTCCCTATGGTCACATTATTTTCAGTCTTTTCTAGGGGTACCATCATTTTTGTCCAGGTCTGTTTCATGAGTTTATGTTTTTTTTTAAATAATTCTGTTGAACCACGGTTCAAAAGCAATGTCTGATTTTCATTGGATAATTTTCATAGAATTTTTATTTATTATTACTTTTGTCAGATTCAAATTATTTCTGTGACTGTTGTGGGTTTTTCTTTCATTAACTGAGGGGTACCAACAATTTTGTAGACGTGTGTAACTGACTCCTCCTAACACGTGGCTCATCCAAGAGTGAACAAAAAGGTGAAGCACAAGTGAAGCTAAGGCAGACCATTCAAGCGTTTCTGGGCCTTGGACTGTCCTGTGATGGTACCGAACTGTCACTCAAAGCAGCCATGCCCAAACTGTGGATAATGTTATGTTTTAATACAATATAAACAAGTTTATACAAAAATTCACCCTAGTATAGTTGTTATGAATTAGGAAATACACTATACAGTTCAAACCAGTTTTTGTGGCAGAAAACAAAAAAAGTCGCTAGATTTGTTGCTAGTCGCTTTTGACAAAAAAAAAAAAAAGTCGCCAGGAGGCTTTGGAAAGTCGCCAGATTTAGCGAGAAAGTCGCCAAGTTGGCAACACTGGCTGGACCTCGCATCGGGTCCTCGTTACATAGGTCCTACGAAGATGAAATCAACTGCCCTTAATATTTCCTGTGTTTTATTTTGTTCATTATACAGTTTTGATGAGTGTGTGACAGACGTGTATGGGACATTTATGAAAATACGGATCAGTTTGCGTCCCGTATTGACTCAATACGGGACGCAACAATTGTCAAATAAAGGACGATTCCATATTTTAAGGGACGGGTGGCAACCCTAACTCCAACAGCCATTCCATCTTAAAAGAATCGCATTTCTTTTTTACTTTGGCTTGGTGATGGGATGTACCACAGCCCGTTCGTTTTGCCATTATTATAAAGGGTCAACATAAGCAGCACTTAGCATCATTAGCGTGTCTTCACTCCACATCGGCCACACTCATAGACTGTATATAAAGTCTATGGCCACACCGCTCTGCCAGCTAGAACAACGGTGGCTGCAAATACGGACGCCTGTCAATGACGTTGATTAGCTGCATAAATACGTATGTGAAACGCATCATTGGCTGGAGCAGCCAGTCACTGGTCTCTCACTGACTCACAATGAAAAATAGCAGAGAATGAATTATGTTTCTTTTATTTTCAATTTAGGTTGGATTTTTTTTGTGTGTGCAGCGCAGATTTTCTGTGCGCGGAGACTGTGTCAGCAGTGCGCAATTGCGCACACGCGCAGTTTAGAGGGAACAGTGGCTATTTGTTAGAAAATACTGTAGGGGGCTCTATAGCACATACAGTGCTGAGATGCATAAAGTGTCCTTCCTTTAGCCAATGGTAATGTGTGTGGTAATTTTGGTGAGCTTTGAGTATTCCTAATCTGTCAAAAAATGTTTGTCACATCAACGATGTGTTACCACGGCAACAGCGTTGTATAAAATGTCAGAATCTTCACACTGTAGCATTGTCAAGGGGTGAAGACTCAGCAGACCAGTTTCAAGAATTATACGACTAAGTTTGTGGCAATGGTACATACAAATGTAATAGATAGATACTTTTTTAATCCCAAGGGAAATTTAGTTGCTCCGCAGCTTACATACAACAACATAATGCCTAAACTTCCTTCTGCCAATAGGTGGCGCTATGACTGTGACTAAATTTTTGAGCGTGGATGTCGTCAGACTGGGCCTGGTATCCAGCACGAAGTTTGGGGCAGACTGGATCAGGATTAGCTGAGACATAAACACTTCAGTAGTCACGGCGAAACATCAAAATTCGCCATGACACCACAGATGTGCATTTTGATGACAAGTCACCATTTTCTACGGGGATCATCATCAACGTGTTTAGGCTTATGTCACCACATTTGAGGCAAATTTGGCAAACAGGCTAAGAATAGTACATCACAGTGTAAAATATGTCATTTCCTTTTGCCAGCAGGTGGCGCTATGACTCTGAATGAATTTTAACATGGATGTGATCAGGGCAAGACCCTGATCATACATGTAAATTATGAGGCAGATTGGAGCATGTTCAGGGCATTTACACAGCACTTGATGTTTCATGGCGAAGGATCAAAATTCCAGAGCCCACCACGGCCACGCCCTTAGACTTTTGAGGAACATTTTGATAACTTTTGATCACTAAGGCCTGCAGTATATATTGGCCGAATTTGAGGTGAATTTGAGTTACACCCTAGGAGGAGTTCACTCTAGAAAATAATCAAAAATGTCCAAAATCTGAAAGTCAATACAAAATAGCACACTTTTTGTTGGGCTTAGAATATGGCTGTCACTGACTGCATGTGTGTACCAAATTTTGTAGCTGTAGGTGAAATGTGTTGCTCGTGGGAAAGTGTAGGGGGTGCTATGGAGCCTCACACCTCCACAATTCCTATAAAATATCAAATTTTTCGCCAGTTCTGCTGCATCTGGAAATTTTCACGGGAATTGGAGCATGTTTAGGCCCTCAAAAACTCACTTGTTCCGTCAGGAAAATAATAATAAACCTTAGCGTTCCAATACGGTCTTCACACCATTCGGTGCTCGGACCCTAACTATATCATTCCCTCTTAATAAAGACAGCTAACCATCTCTTGGTTACATTGGGGAGGGAGAAAAGATGTTTGTGCGTTGTGAAAATATTTAATCGTAAATTTTTGAGAATAGTTCAGGAACATAGTGGCATTAGTTTTGTCTGTATGTTGTTGATCAGCTAAACATAAAATTTGTATGATGGCACTGACATACTGTATGCATATTGTCTTTTTTTGTCCTTAGTGGTTGGAGAATTTGGTCGCATAACAATGGAGTTCCTACGGAGAGGAACTAGCCCTAAGATATATGAGGGAGCAGCCAGTAAGACTCATCTATCTATCTATCTATCTATCTATCTATCTATCTATCTATCTATCTATCTATCTATCTATCTATCTATCTATCTATCTATCTATCTATCTATCTATCTATCTATCTATCTATCTATCTATCTATCTATCATTTTGTATGTTTATACAGCATTTTGAAAGCTTGTAGTGCTGTAGCATTTTCAGTTTATATTTTTTCAGGAATATGTATTTAGTTGAAACAACCTACAGTATGGCTCAATATAGCCTCTGAAATTACCAGAAAGTTGAATCAGCATCCGTCTAAAAGGAGACAATTTAAAACCATACATTAAAACATCTGCGTAGCTAGGGCATATTGTTGGGATGCTGTAGACTGTATTATTTTTAGCAGCAGCATCAAAAGTGCTTTACTGAACCACTGTTATCTAATGTTAATGTTATGTTTTAAATATTTATATCAAGCACAAAAAGTTGCATAAATATATTTTTTGTTATTTTATAAGTCTGGTGAACTATATATTATGTATAACTGATCAGTACAATCATAGCATTCATTTCAGATATTATTATTACACTACTGACAAAAAGTTAGGGATATTTGGCTTTTGTATAAAATTTATGGAAAATGTAAAAAGTTCACGCTACAGTGGTATTATATCATGAAAGTAGGGCATTTCAGCAGAAGCATGCAATGGTGATTTCCTCATCTCAAACAGTTTGTTGAAACAAAAGCCAACAACAGTGGTGGTTTTACCACAATAAAAATGTCAATGTCTCAGTAACTTGTCATGTGCCCTTGAGGATCAATTACAGCTTGACAACGTTGTCTCATGCTGTTTACAAGTTGGCTTATTGTCTACTGAGGCAAGGCGTCCCACTCTTCTTGAAGAGCGGCGCTCAGGTCATTGAGTTCTGGGGTTACAGAGTTATGAGCCTCTACACAGCGACTCAGATGATCTCATAGGTTTTTTATGGGATTCAGGTCTGAAGAAAGTGCAGGCCACTCCATTTGAGGTACCCCAGTCTCCAGCAACTGTTCCCTAATGATGGGACCTCGATGAGCTGGAGTATTGTTGTCCATGAAGATGAAATCAGGCCAGTGTTGTTCATGCAGGGGCACAATGACTGGATTAATGATGTTATTCAGGTAGAATGGGGTTGTCACTGTACCATTCACAAAGTGTAGGGCAGTTCTGTATTTGCTAGACATACCTGCCCACACTGTAACACCATAAAGGCTCGTCTGGTGACAACAGTGGCTGATACATAGCGCTCTCCTTGACATCTCCAACATTGTTGGCGGCCATCATTTCTGCTCAGCGTGAATTGACTTTCATAAGAGAATGGCACAGACCCCCACTGGTCCCTCGTCCAGCGTAAATGCTCCCTAGCCCATGCAAGACGATGGCGCTTGTGCCTAGTGGTGTGTTTAGGTACCCTTGCAGGTTGTCTAGTAAGCAGATGACGCTGATGTAAATGGTTTCAAATGGTCTGACATGACACTTAGGTGCCTCTTACCTCCCTTATATGTGCCTGGAGTTGTGTGGCATTCATCATCCGGTTCTGCAGGGCACTGTTCACAATGAAGTGGTCATCAGTGTGGGATGTGGCCAAAGTGTGTCCACTTCTATGCCTTCCTTTGACTCTTCCAGTCTCTTTGTGTCTCTGTTGCAACCTGCTGCTAACACTCTGTGACACTCTAAGCTCAGTGGCCACTTGCATCTGAGAACATCCTGTTTGAATCCTCGCAATGGCGAGGTACTGTTGATCAATTGTCAGGTGTTGTCTTGGTCTCATGATGTCAAAATGTGAACAGCATGATGAGGAGGACTGTTTAAACACCTATTCTAATTGAACCAGGACATTTATTGGTTGATTCATGGATCAAAAAACTGTTGTGGATTTTGCCATTAAGCTCCTTGTTAGAGAACAGCAAGTTGTGCAGAAAGTACTGAAACATTGAACTGCTGGACATGGCCATTGAAAAGTTCACCTGTAACGGTTATAGTGCATTTTAGGTTCATCCTGAAATTTCACCCGAAAGCCGAATATCCCTAACTTTTTGTGAGTAGTATAGTTGTAGTAGTAGTAGTAGTTTGAGGTAAAAGGGTGAGACAAGTGTCAGACTCGGTGTAGCTCATTAATACATCATTAGTATCCAAAAAAAGAGAAAGCATAATGACTTTGAAATGGTTTGCCCCTGCTCTGTAGGTGGAACAATCTTGGTGTAACAGTTTTATTCATGTGTGTCACATTTTGTTAAGGGTGGTTTAATTGCATTATTACTATTGTTATGTAGAAATGGATATATCATTTTTGTTATGTACCACCTGTCAGAACTTCAAAGTCAGTTCATAATGCATTACTGCTTGCAGAAAAACTGTGTGTTCCAGTCGAAATAGTACAGCATGGAGTGGAAGGCCTGATGTTTCTGATGTTAGAGAGCTCCAAACACATGGTGAGTAACACAGTATCCGATGCTTGTCTCTGCAAAATGGCTGAGATTCTAATTTCCATTACACAGATTAGTACCGTTTTCATTGTCTACATGAAATACTTTATTTATTTACATGTATCATGATGTGAAATATGTAGCAAGAAGAAGGCTTATAAGTCAGCACTGATAAAGCTGAATTGGTGAAGTACCGTATCCTTGAATTCAAAATAGATGCACAGATGTACACAGAGGTTGTTTCTTCAGTATTTACTTTCACAGCTGACTTTGTGCCCTGGCATTGCAGGAGAGCAGATGAAACAACATTAATAGCTGCTTTGTTGCATTTAGTCCCTGTACATCTGATCATTGAACCTAAATGAACATTTACCTGGGACCAGAATATAATAAATATAATCATTACATCTGTCTGTAACATTTTGTGTACCTTTTTTCCTGTTTTCTTTGTTGTGTCATCATGGATACTAAAACACCAAAAACAGGTGAGCCAGATATTCCACCTGTTTTTGGTGTTTTAGTATTCATGATGAGTGTCAAAATCAGAAATTGAAGGTGTGTGTGTGTACACGCGTGCATGCGTGTGTGTGTTTAGCTCTCTGAAGTGGATTTCTTGGACTCAGTCTTGGTGTTGGGGTTTGATGAAGAGCTTAACCAGATCCTCTTACAGGTGACTTTTTCATTTATGTATTACAATGTTTTATTTACATGAGGAAATGATCTGAGCAGTGAGTACTTTGTATTTATCAGTATGCTGGCAATTTCCTGCATTCTTTTGTCACAGCTCTACCTGCAGCACCACAATCAGATCCGCAGTATCCTGAGTCATCTGCCTTCCAGTCTGCCTGCCTATCACAACCTGGAATGGAGACTAGATATACAGGTGTGTGGGTTTATGCATTTATGCTAGATGATTATTTTATTATCTAACTGCTGTTTTTGTGTTAATAACTCCGCCAAGGAACGCGGCGGAGTTGCGTGACGATCGGCGTACGTTTGTCTGTGAATCTGAGAATCTGTCTTTCCGTGTGCAACATAACTCGGACTATCGGATTTGGATGAAATTTTCAGGGAAGGTCAGAAATGACACAACGACCACCTCATTAAATTTTGGCTGTGATGCAGCTTATAGTCTGGATCCACAGATGTGTTAAGCATTTCCCATTGCGAGATATAGCGGCCGGCATGGCGTCACCGTAACCATGACAACAAGTGAACGCTGTGTCAGTTTCCTGCATAAATTCACTCGACCCGCTACATATTTCGGTCACGCAATTCTGTATCGGTACATAACATACGCATGCCTGTGCTCATGCAAGGTAATTTTTCATTTATTTTGTTAGTTTGTGGGTCGATCTATATTAAATGGCCATATTCTATGTTGCCGGGATTTCTGAATACACAGATTGAGGAATGAAGTCTTGGCGGAGTACTGCACTCTCTGAGTGCTTTTCAGGCACATGCAGAGGGGGCGGAGGGGGCTGAAGCATCTGCCCCTTTTGTCGTTGATGCCCAAAGTGCCCTTTTGTCAAAATTTTTAATTTTTTTTTTAAATATTCTTTTTTTTTATTTGTAAGTGTGCGTGTGTGTGTGTAAAAGTATTGGAGGCCCAAAATAATAAATAAAACAAATATAAAAATAATAATTCAGATCGACCCTCGGTCGGTCAGATGATCCACATAGACGTCCCTCACTGCTCTGACATGTCCAGATGTTCCCTGTAGCTCAGCTTTAGCGCTGCTAGTCCAGAAACCAGAGACTCGAGGGAGGACTTCAACAACTGATGGTCCTGATGGTGAGGAGGTTTTGCAGCAGTGTATTCTAGATGACTGACGAAGTGAAGTGAGCATCCTGTGTGTGTGTCTGACTCTAACACACCTCTCATCAGTTCTAGCCGCTAGTTAACCACACAGCTGCTGAGAGGATAAAGTCTGCCAGGCTTCTTTTTGTTTCTGTATGTTTCTTTTGTCAAGGGCAAAGTGCATCAGAGAGATGTATTATTTTACTGTCACTGAGTTGCAGTGTTTCCTGTTTCTAGAGGCAATGAGGCAGAGGTTATGTTATTTCACTGAAACTATGTAGCCTACATGCATATTCACATAATTTTGGACAATTGCAGTATAAATACGATAACAATAATAATTAGAAGAATTTCAATTGTGATTTTCTCAGCCTCTCATTTAAAGATATCAGTACTTGTTTATAACATTTGTATATATAGACAAATTAAATATAATATGCATAAATATAAAATATATAACTTTTATAACCTTGCTGTATTGCGTAAAGTGGATAGTCAAACTGAATAAAAGCACAAATACATTTAAATACATGATTTCTGTATCATTTAGTTTTTTGTTTTTTTTTTTAACTTTATTATTAGCACTACGGATAATAAAGGGCAGATTATGAATCAGCACCATGGAGCAAATCCATGACTACACAGTATATGTCTTAAAAAGGTATGAAATTTAAAATCAAGGACTCCAGGAAGAGTAGCCACAGTTAAACAGTCCAGTGTCTAATGGTGATCTAAATTCAACTGCAAAATAATAATAGTTTGAAGAGTCCAATGGTGACCACATCAGGGTTTGAACCACTGATCTTCTGATCAGTAGTCCAGAGACTTAACCATTGCACCACTGCTTCCATGTGACTTTCTTCCTGACCATGGGTTCCTACAATTCAGTCAGTTATGTTGTAAGGTATGTTTTTATATGGTGTTTCATATTCATGCTCCATGTGCCTCCTTTTAACTTTGAGCACCTGCCCCTCCAAAGGTCTCTGCATGGCCCTGGTGCTTTTCTTGTTATATTTTGCTACATGTACAATATAAAGTTGTTAACTGAGTAGTTGTTAAAGGTTCCCTCAACTCATGCATGTAGACCCCCTGACCCGAACCCTACCCCTAGAGCAGCTTGTCAACCAAGTATGAAGATAGTGGTTCAACCCCTAATACCTGGAGAACACATTGCATGGCAGTCACACCCCCATTGGTGTGTAGATATGTGTTAATAGGTGAATAAGAAACCCATTGTAAAGCGCTTTATAGAACTTACTTGATTTTAAAAAGTGCATGTAAGTGCAGACCATTTTCCTAAAATTACACTGAAAAATACTTGACTGATTTTGTTATGCAGTAAAAAGTGCATGTCATTTGTTAAGAAATCTAATCTTTTCAAAAGATTCTGTATTTTTAAGTCATTGTATTGTTTATTTTGGAAGGTTCATATTAAAAAAGAACTGTCCTCCTACTTTTACTGCTATGAAGTCCTTACTCTGTGCTGAACACATTTTGATAATTTGCCAAATAACCTTGGAAATATTTGTGATGTGATGGAGCTTTCCTCCTCAGTAAATTATTGCAATAAACAGTGCAGTAAAATACACTAATTAGCTGCACCAGTAAAACTGCTGACAGGTGAACAATGCTCATTGCCTTTTATCAATGACACCTATAGGATGGTATATATTTAGCAATGAGTAAACAGTCATTACAAATTGATACACACGTGGACAAAATTGTTGGTACCCCTCAGTTAATGAAAGAAAAACCCACAATGGTCATAGAAATAATTTAAATCTGACAAAAGTAATAATAAATAAAATTCTATGAAAATTAACCAATGAAATCAGACATTGCTTTTGAATTATTTTAAAAAATAAACTCATGAAACAGGCCTGGACAAAAATTGTGGTACCCTTAACTTAATATTTTGTTGCACAAACTTTTGAGGCAATCACTGCAATCAAATGGTTTCTGTAACTCAGTGAGACTTCTGCACCTCTCAGCAGGTATTTTGGTCCACTCCTCATGAGCAGACTGCTCCTGTTGTCTCAGGTTTGAAGGGTTCCTTCTCCAGACGGCATGTTTCAGCTCCTTCCACAGATGTTCAATAGGATTTAGATCAGGGCTCATAGAAGGCCACTTCAGAATAGTCCAGTGTTTTCCTCTTAGCCATTCTTGGGTGTTTTTAGTTGTGTTTTGGGTCATTATCCTCTTGCAAGCCCATGACCTGCAACTGAGACCAAGCTTTCTGACAATGGCCAGCACATTTCTCTCTAGAATACCTTGATAGTCATGAGATTTCATTGTACCTGCACAGATTCAAGACACTCTGTGCCAGATGCAGCAAAGCAGCCCCAGAACATAACAGAACCTCCTCCATGTTTCACAGTAGGGACAGTGTTCTTTTCTTGATATGCTTCATTTTGGCATCTGTGAACATAGAGCTGATGTGCCTTGCCAAAAAGTTCCAGTTTTGTCTCGTCTGTCCATAGGACATTCTCCCAGAAGCTTTGTGGCTTGTCAACAGGCAGTTTGGCAAATTCCAGTCTGGCTTTTTTATGATTTGTTTTCAACAATGGTGTCCTCCTTGGTCGTCTCCCATGAAGTCCACTTTGGCTCAAACGACGACGGATGATGCGATCTGACACTGATGTACATTGACCTTGGAGTTCACCTTTAATGTCTTTAGAGGTTGTTCTGGGCTCTTTTGTTACCATTCGTATTATCCGTCTCTTCCATTTGTCATCAATTTTCCTCCTATGGCCACGTCCAGGGAGGTTGGCTACAGTCCCATGGATCTTAAATTTCTGAATAATATGTGCAACTGTAGTCACAGGAGCATCAAGCTGCTTGGAGATGGTCTCATAGTCTTTACCTTTAACATGCTTGTCTATAATTTTCTTTCTAATCTCCTGAGACAACTCTCTCCTTGGCTTCCTCTGGTCCATGTTTAGTGTGGTACACACCATGTCACCAAACAGCACAGTGACTACTTGTAACCCTATAAATAGGCCAACTGACTGATTACAAGTTTGTAGACACCTGTGATGCTAATTAGAGGGCACACCTTGATTGAATGTGTCCCTATGCTCACATTATTTTCAGTCTTTTCTAGGGGTACCATCATTTTTGTCCAGGCCTGTTTCATGAGTTTATTTTTTAAAATAATTCTGTTGAACCACGGCTCAAAAGCAATGTCTGATTTTCATTGGTTAATTTTCATAGAATTTTTATTATTACTTTTGTCAGATTCAAATTATTTCTGTGACCATTGTGGGTTTTTCTTTCATTAACTGAGGGGTAACAACAATTTTGTCCACATTTGTATGTGGGAAGCAGGAAAAATGGACAAGTGAGTCAGAGAATCTCCAAAATGGCATGTGTTTTGGGGTGTTCCTAGTGTGTAGTGGTTACTACCTACCAAGGAGGGATGACCGATGAACCAGCAATGGGGTCAAGGGCTGGCCCATGTGGTCCTATTTCATTGTAGAGGGTAGTGTAGCACAAACTGCTTAAAATGTTAATGATAGAAAAGGTCAGAATACATGGCATCACCGCTTTATATGTTTGAGATTGTGTAGCTGCAGACCAGTTGAGGTGTCTATGCTACCCCCTGTCAGTTGCTGAAAGCTTCTGCAGGCAGGTGAGTGTCAGAACTGGACTAGAAGGTGATGTGGTCTGATGAATTGTGTGTGTGTGTGCATGCTGGCATTATTGAAAGAGGGTGTGCCAACAGAGACAGTGTCATGCTTAAAACAATGTTCTGCTGGGAAAGACTGGGTCCTGCATTCATCTGAATGTTACTTTCACATGTTGCACCTACCTAAACATTGTTGGAGACCATGTTCACCCGTCATAGCAACAGTATTCCCTGATTGCAGAGTAAGGCTCCCTGACATAATGCACACTGTTCAGGAATGGTTTGAGGACATGACATGACAAAGAATTGAAGTTGTCGCCTTGGCTGCCAAATTCCCCAGATCTCAAACCCATTGAGCATCTGTGGGATGTGCTGGAAAAACATATCTGATCCATGGAGGTGCCACCTCACAACTTCCAGGAACTGAAGGATCTGCTGCTAACATCTTGGTCCTTGAAACCACAGTATACCTTCAAAGAGCTGTGAAGTCCAGGCCTCAATGAGTCACAGCTGTTTTGGTGGTGTGAAGGGGACCTACACAATATTAGGGAGGCGGTTTTAACATTGTAGGTGATCAGTGTATAAGTAAAACACAGTTTTGAGTGGAATGGGATTCAGGGTTTATTAGTTACAAGTTCACAGCATCAGTCATTGTATTTATCTTCACCATCAGACTGCACGCATGTGTGGAATCATCTACTATGATGCCACTATCTAGCATGTACGGAATATGTAAAGAAGAAAGACATTTCACTCCAAAGGCATTCTATTACAAATTCAAAGATGTGGTGTCCTAGGGACATGAAGCTGTAAAGCTTTAATTTGTCATTATTCAGATTCTAACTTGATTATCCCTTTTGTTTCTTTTTTCATTGTGGTTTCCTACTTCCTTCTCCTTTCTGCCAGTTGGCAAGTCGTTTGTGCCGTCAGCAGGTGATTCCTATGCTGACAATGCGTCTGCTCCTGACAAGAGGTTGTGACAGCCACAGTGATTACAGCAGCAGAGTTCTTCAAGCAGATCCCAGCACCCTCCTGTATCTTATCTCCACACTGGAGGCAGCTTTGGCTGCCATTAAAACAAGCCACGGTCGCCGCATATTGCGCAACATTAAATGATCCTCCCAGATTGTAATTTCTGTGTGACATGTTTCTCCTGCCCCCTGCAAAACACCACATTGTGGCCTTTATACATGGAAAGCATTTATCTGTGTTTTTCAGTGTGGTGTGCAGTGCGGAATGTTTTTTTTTTGTTGTTGTTTTTTCATTCTGTCCTGGATGTTAACATTTCTTTTTATCCCAAGTCAGGTTGTTTGCCAAATTGTATTGACTTTATTATATGCAATGTTTCTACAGTGCTTTTGATATTGCATTAAAATGTAAAACTATAATAATTCCAATGCCATTTTTGTGGTTTGTCAAAGCCATGCAAAGGCACAGATTCATGGGTTTGTAGATGACACCTGGAGTTTAGAACCTGCACTAACTATGGATGTGGTGCACAGGACTGCACTGTGGAAGGACCACTGATCATTTTCTGATGCAGATGGGCTGGACAGTCTTTCACAGCATGCTACTATGGTTTTTATCTGGGTTTTAAATCTGTCTCTATTGTCTTCCACCCCTAAATACATCCCAGCTTCCCCTATCAGATATCAGATACCAGTTATAAATAGAGAGGATGATTTTTTTAGTGAACATAGTGAAAAAGCATTCTTCGAACAACCACATTCTTATAGTTTCTCTCTACTGATTGACTCCGTCATGTAAACTGTGCTCTAAAATTGTGAATGCAGCAAACACAGCCACAGATGCATTCAAAGCAACCTTTAATGATTTTGTCTCTTTACACAGCTCTTTGTTTTGTTTTTTTTCCACCACTATAAATGTATAAATGCATATGTCTGATTTTATTATCATCTAAGTACATGGACAAGCTCTAGGAGGTACAGTTGCTGCACTCAGGTTTATTAAAGGAGATCCATTTCCCGGATGCATCTCACTAAACCAAAACCCTGAAAACTCAATTTTGTGAAAAGGCAGGGAGGACTTTACTTTGTTCTAATATCGCTCTGACAAAAGAGATCTTTATTTATCTCAGTGAGACTTCCTGAATACATACAACTTTATTAAGTGAAATCACATCAAGTGGCAGCAGACTATGAAAATTCATTTGGTGCCACATTTAACTCATGCATATTATGCTTTGTTTTTATGTATGCTTTTGTCTCTCCATTGAGCACTACAATGGAAATAAATGTTATTATGCTAAATTAGTAAAGATATTTTCCTTTGTATTTACATTTACATTTCAACATTTTGAAATCCTAGCTCTTTGTACTTAAAGATGTGGTCAGAGCCAGATCAGTTGAAACATCTCAGTTGCTTCCTGGGGAACAGGAGACAGAGCAATTTACTTTTCAGAGACGGATTTTTTTAAATCACAGGAGTTGGCTAAAAGCTTTAGACAGTACTCTCCAAGACGCTCATTCTGAAATGGCACTCCAAGTGTAACCCTAATCCTAACTTCTGGAAACTGAACTATCTGACCACAGAATCTTCTTCCAGTTCCTGGCTATCCAGTTCTTGTGTACTTGGGCCCAACAGCGCTGGGCTAACCTCAGTCTCTCATTGACCAGGGATTTCTTGACAGCCCCTTAAATCACAATTAAAGAAACAATTACAGTCTCCCAAACTTTCTTTGGATTATCTTGAGGCCATCGTAATACTTCATTACATGGTTGTTCTTTTCACTTGCTCCACATTAGTATGTGAGAATTGTGGTTTGCATCAAACATGGCTGTATGAATCTCGTGTGTGAATGGTAATCCTGAATAATGTCCCTGATGGCCCCTCATACTCGATGTTCCATCTGCATAAATTGTGCTAAGCTGCTCTCAGTTTGGAGATCATAATGATTTTGCTGCTGTGTGATGCAACAGCTGTTAAACAAGTTAAACGTTAAAGAAAAGAGGACATCATTCAACATTTGTCTTTTTATATGGGTTGTTCATCCTGTGATACTGAGGGGAATGAAGCTGGGCTCTGATAGGGTGTAATTTGGAGACAGAGTTCAGGTCTGGTGGGTTCTGGTCTAGTTTAAGCCCTGGGATCCCCAAAGTGTTTAGTACTAAATAACTAAAAATATGAACACAATGAAATAAATGAAGAAATCGCCTTTTCAGAAAATCAATACTATAAGGACAAATGTCGGAAATATCCCGACGTGTTTCAATTATTAACTTATTACATGAAATAATATTGCTTCTTTTCATAATCCATGAACAGATTGCAATGGATTACCAGGCATTTTAAGGGTCATTCCAGAACTGGAGCACATTGTCCCACCCACCAATGACCAAACTGAATCTAAACAAAAAAAAAAACAACAAAAAAAAAACTGTTAAAATGAAACTTAAATCTCCTTCTTTTTTGCTATTATTTTTTCATTGATGTCTCTTGTAATTGTGGGGAAAAATTTTTTAATCAATATAATATTTTAAATAATAATTATTATTCACGCAACCGTTTTACCATAACCTTACATTGTCAGCCTTGATTGAATGTCTCACTCTACCATGCAATCCTTTTTGTTTAGGTTTTGCGTACTTTTGTATTAAGTTTGGTTTAGTTTTTCCCCAGTTTAGTTTCCTGTTCTTCCTTGAGTTGAGTATTGTTTTTTGATAAGGAATAAATTTATTTGAAACTTCTGTCTGTCAGCCTGATCTGTGTCTGCACTTCTCTGACCTGTCCCTGGACCAAACATTAGCATGGATTGTCAACCCTGTTACTATGATTAAACAAAACATGGAATAAAAATGGTACCCTTGATTGTAAGCTGAGCTAATCAAGCCTTTGATAATTTATTGCCTATTAGTAATTAATATGGAGCAGAAAATAGTGAAAGAGTTTATTTTTCCAAAAATTTGGAAGCCCAAATGTCCTCCAATTCTGAAATGACCCATAATTTGCTAACACAATGCTGAACATGCACAAAGCATTAAATATCAAACGGGGATCAAACTTTAACCTTTTTAGTATTCACTAGTTATGCATTCTCCTCTATTCTATGCACACAAGGAAGGAGCTTTTACAGAAACCCGCCCGGTGTCTACCTAAGCTCCGCAGATTACAGCGAGTAGACTGAAGTGAGAGGTTTTGACATTTAAAGTGTTTTCATGAAAAGACAATGACTTCCCTGCAACACGTCAATCCCAGAGCGAGAGGAATCAGAGTGTCGCCACAAAGTTTTCTCCAAAGTCTGGCTGAGCACATCACACAGGAGATCACACAGGTAAGTGCCATTTTTGAAGGATAAAGAAAAAATAAAATGAAGCAAAAGCCTCATCACCAAACTAATTGTTAGGATCCTGCTCTAGCCCCTGCCCTTCTTTCCCTTTTTCCTCCTTTCTCCCTTGAGTCCTGATTTGTTTCTGTGTTGACCTGTCTCTCTTTGGCTCCCTCTGTCTGTCACCTCTCCTTCATGTCTCTCTCTCTCTCCCTGTCTCTCACCCTCCTGCTTCACCTGCTTCACCTGCCTGCCTCTGGTTTGCTGATTGCTACAATGAGTTTCAGCTGCAGCAATCAGGTCACACCATTCACCTGTTCTCCACCTCACCTCCACTATTTAAACCCTGCTCATTCATTCACTCCCTCCCGGATCATCGACCCACATACCCTCAAGGATTCACATCCTACTTCGATTCTGTTTCCCCCCACCAAGCCTGCCACCTCCGGACTGCTTTAGCCCCATGGACTCTGTTGCTCTCCCCCCTCCTGGATTTCCCCTTCTTGGACTCTATTTTGCTCCAACCTGTTCATGGATTTTCCCCAGCCTGTCTTCCCCCTCGGTTCTCAGTTTCCCCATGTCGTGAGTACCCCTACCCAGCTTAGTTTTGTAATTCAGTTCAGTTTTGTAAACTTCCGTTTTTTGTATTTATAGAGTTAGAGTTTTAGTAGTTGGTTAAGTTCTGTTCCCCCCAGTTCAGTTCCCCACTAATGTATTGGTTCAGTTATTGTTTAAATAAATCTTTCAGTTATTCACCTGTCAGCCAGTTCTGTGTGTCTGCGCTTGGGTTCTCCTGCTTCCCCCACCCGTAACACTAATCTTAAGAAAGATACATTTCTCTTCCATTATTAATGCAATGTTTTTATTTAAAGGGGGAAAGCAGTATTTAAAGCTTGTTGTAGCCAAAATACCGTAAATTTCTCAGTTTTAGAAATTGCCACCTGCTCTTCCATGCAGATCACTTGAAGTTTTGAGACACTCCAGGATGTCTTTCATCCAGTTTTTTTTTTTTTTTTTTTTTTTTTTTTGATGCATGTAGTAAAAAGTAACAGTTGATCAATATTTCAATGGGAATTTGCAGATTTCTTTCAAAAATAAGGACATTTCTAAGTGACCCCAAACTTTTGAACTGTAGTGTATATAAAAATGTTGACACTCATACTATGTATCAATATGGAAATAAATCAATATGTATGGAAAATGTAAGTGTGTGAGTTCCTACTACCTTTTCATCATGTGCTGGTTGGTGGAACGACGCAGCAGCTGCATCGAGCTCAACGGACTGGAACGAGTTTTACAGCCTCAACAGATTAAATAATAGTTTTCTTTCCAGTTTTCAGAGTCTTCAGCTGTACGTGTTCAGACTGAGAGAATAAAAAAACTTCAATTTTAAGTAGAAGTCTGGGTTATATCAAGTACACCTGACAGAAAGTGTGATTAAACTAAACCTTTGTTCCGGTGTTGTGGCAAATACCTGTCTTGACAAGCCAGGTGCAATCACTTTAAAACTGTAGTGTCGTGCCATTCACTATAGCGGACTAAATGCAGGAGAACCTCTGTGTCTGGTAAACGCTGCTGTTTGCATCCCAAGCCGTTATATTAAGAACGCACAGATCATACTGCCTCAGAACAGAAAAAAGACTATTACACCTACATTAAAAATGGGGGTAGCGCACCTAACAATTAAAGCACAACACAAATTCTTTTATTTTTACCATTCATTCTAATTAATATTACAGGTTTATTTAACTTCAGCTTATTCCTCAGACCTCTGCCAGTCAAAATGTGGTCTGTAAAAGACAGCATCCTGTTAATATTTCTGTACTCATTGCTAAAACAGAGGGCTTTTTGTAAACTTGATTGTTATATCGACTTTAGCTTGTATCCAACCCTGATGAGCTTCATGCATGTGTTCATCCTCTCAACTAATAAGATGGTAGATGGACAGAAGGCTGTGGAACCAGCATCTACCACACTCTCAGTGCTGATGTCAAATTTCATGCAAGATTATCAAATCTCTCTGAAGGCTGTTTTCCAGTGATTTCTGTCAATAAACCACATACCATGCTGTGGTCTGGCCTCCCTCCAGCAGTCCAAAGATCTCTTCTGGCGTATAGATCACAGTGCTGAGGGGCATCAGGGTTTCTCCTCGGAGACGTATGCTGTAGAAACCTTGCAGTCCTGCCATTTTGTTTTCTGTACAGAAACTACTGGTTCAATCTGATGTTTTGAGTCACTAAATTGAACCTGATAATTAACACTTTGGGAGTCAGCTGTGGCTCTGTGGGGGGAGGAGAAGCTGAATCACAGGCATGTGAAGGCAGGAAACAGAGTTTGAGGTGATGGATCTGATGTCAAAGACTAGACAACATTACAATTTGAGGAATATTAAGTACTACAACAAATGAATCAACTAGATTCGATGAGAATAATTTAGATAAGCATTTGCCTATAACCATTAGTTGAGGCAGTCTGTCAGCCTCCCCTCCATCCCTCCCATGTTTGGCACTCGCAGAGTGACCAGTAGGACGGTCTCTTCTCTCTAGTTTTGCCCTTTGCTATTATAGATGCAATCAAAGTCTCTAGTTGAATTTACTGGGGCAGTATGGAAGCTTCACATCTGTTTAAATGTGCAAATCAGCACTATTAAGAGATACATCATCTCCACTAACCTTGACTTCAGCCAAAATCTGGTTCAGAATGAATCAATGAGCTACAGAGTGCTTCTCAGCATTGTATAGGTTCAGAGTTCTGGCATTAAATTCCATGGTCAGTGACACATTTATCAATATATAAGTTTCAAAAGGAGAAACCATAAAAGACTTTGAGTCAGAAGTTACTTTGACCAACAAAGACTATGACACATTTTGCATGTCATGCATTATGACAGGCTGTATGTCAGTGTATGGATACTGTGTGTCTGGGAATACATCCACCCGTTTAGTCTCAGGGCACAACTGAAGATGATTATGAAGAACTTTCTCAGTGTAATTTCTTAGTCTTTATTAGACAGGGCACGGGAAGGTTATAAATAAACGGAAGTGAAAAGTGAAAGAAGCTTCTGCTGGTTGCTCAGTACAGACATGATAAAATGTTGCTTATGCCACAGATGATCAGTGGAAATAGAAAAATGCTATAGTCAGATTTTGTAGATCAAAATAAACCCATAGACTTCTTACTGAGTTACTACTGACTATGAATTACATTATAGTGGCACCAAAGACTACATCACACCTATAAACTTCATCTGCGCTTTGACTTATTGACTGATGACACACAGGAAAAAAAAAAACTGCAAACCCATTTACACTGTGATGTAAAGCTGAAGCTTTGTGAAGTTCACAATTTGATTTAATCTGAATAATCTGAAGATATTTTCATCAATGTTTGCTTGAAAGACTCAAAGAGACTTGAGACTCAAAGTTGATTTCTGACCGAGGAAACAACTGTGTGGTCAGTGCTGGCGCTTTATGCCTACCTTTTAAAGATGTAACTCACATGTATTTGAAAGAATAGTGAGACACACATGCCACTTTGTGCAATATTTCCTGGAATGAATTTCATTCTGGGTCACTGGGTCAGCCCTTTGAGGATGTAATGACTCCGTTTGTCCACTAGATAGAACTATTTAGTAAGGTATGATATGGACTGGACTGGTAGGAAGGTTTTCTTTGGTATTAGAGGAGAACATCCCTACAGTAGATCAATATACAACCATAAGGCATAACATCATGACCACCTGCCTAATATTGTGTTGGTCTCCTTTATGCTGCTAAAACTCCTCTGACCCAGTGGGGTATGGACACAGGACCTGGGGATGTCCTGTGAATTCTGCTCTGTGGGTTGCAGGGTGGGATCTACCAAGATCAGGCTTATCCTGGCACATCCCACAGATGCTCAGTAAGATTTGGATGTGGGGAGTGTGGAACCCCGGTGAACAGCTTAGCTCTGTCGTGTTTCCCAGCCCACTCCTGAGCAGTTTCTGCGGTGTGTCGGGGTGCATTGACCTGCTAAGGGTGGCAACTGGCATCAAGGACTGCTGCTGCCATGGGTGGTTGCTTGACCTGCAATGTTTAGGTGGATGGTACATGTCAAACATTCATATGAATGTCAGGACTCAAGGTTTAACAGCAGAACGTCGCATTATGAGATATTGTGAGATAAGATGATTGGTGTTGTTCTCTTCACCTGTCAGTGGTTGTACTGTTGTGGCTGATTGGTGTAAGTTCTCTGAACCTCTTTATTTAAACCAACCAAAGCAGTCTGCACATCTTTTAACCCTTTAGAACCCAGCGTAGCGCCGGCGCTACGTTTTGCATATTGATTTTTGATTGGCTGTAGATTTTAAATCAGATAAGATAGATCGATAATTCTTTTTGCATATAAAATCTGGGGAGTTACACTAACACTTCACACATTCACCAGGTCTCAGGGTGCTTTTTCGTTGCAGTGATGGGTTTGTAAAAATACACAATAAAGCGCACACAACAAAACTCTTTATAAACCAGACCACCGGTATTTGGAGGACTTCTTACATTGAAATAAGCGTGATCACGTTGTGGCCATGACCTGTCACATGATTCTTATGTGTCCATACCCGAGAGGCTCTCGTCCCCATCAACAGGAAGTGACGTTATTGCCGGGAGTTGTAGTTTTTCAGCCGACAACTACAACTGTAGTTTTCGGCTGCAGCCTGCACAGATACGAACTCTCACTCGTTTCAGTCCCACTTTTTTTTTTTTTTTTTTTTTTTTTTTTTTTTACAAAAACATTCAGACACACAGCCCACACACACACCAGACATCCACCACGGTCCTGTACGGATCTGGCAATTGGATTTTCCGTTCTGAAACGGGTATTGAAAAACAAAAAACGAGTGGTTATTTGATTTTCGTTTTAAAATACAAAAATTAAAATTGAAATACAAGACGTTTTTCCTTTTTATGATCAAAAAGGGATATATGATTTTTTTTTAAAAGCGCTTTGATTTTCGTTTTATATTTAGAATAACAAGAAAGTAAAATCAGTGAGAGACAGAAACGAAAAAAAGTCAGTTTTTTCATTTTCTGAGACCGGAAGTGGTCATCAGCAAGTGTGGAGCCAAACAGAGTACGGTGCATAGACTGTACATACATTTTTTTTCGTGAGTTTTCATGGTCAAAATGAGAGATCAGGTGGCCGATCTTAAAATAAATCAATATAGATTTTTTTATAGAGCGTTAAAGTTCTGCGAAGCCAGGGGGCGGGACTACTTGATTGACAGTCAGGACTGGAAAGATTGACAGGTCCTATGGAGGAAGCAGCAGAGACCGTTCTCCTCGTTTGGATTAATTCTGATATAATGTTGGTTTATTTATCGGTGGAGCAGCAAAACATTTTCCGCAGACAGTTTTCCTACCCGTTGGCTTGTTTTAACCAGTTTTCTACCTTGGGCTGATTCTACCAGCAGACACTGAAAGGACTCTAATAGTTCGGCAAGTAAATGTTTACTTTCGTATGGGTTCCGCTTTTAATGCACTTTATATGCAACTTTAGTGTCAGATATAATGTGTGCCATGCACTCCAGATGTTGGTGGAGTTTGTTTCAGTGTGTGTTGACCAGAGAAGAAAGTTAGCATAGTAAATATTAGCTTTAATGTTAGCAATGCTAACCGAGCTAGCTGCTCAGTCGTAGCCTGTTTGAAGCTAACGTAGCACCAAGCTAATGTGTTGAGTTTCATGTAAACAGCTGACTTGTGTTGTGTTCCTGTAATGTGGTTAATTAAGTTCATAAAACTGTGGCTGGTTGACATTAATGTAACGTTCAGGAAACTTAAATGTGATTAAAACAGTAACGTTAATGTTCTAGTTGTCAGTAATCAGCTTTAATTTGACACTTAAAACAGACTCTGATAGTTTTAAATGTCATCAGTTCCATTAATTTGTTGAAAATAGTCTCATTCGTTGTTGTGTTGTTGCCGCTGACTCATTAAAAGCAGATGATCCATGTTGAAGATACGTTTACTTCTAGTATCAGAAGTACAAGAAGGAAAATGGAAGTTTAGTTCTGCTACATCAAAGATTTCAGGATTAAAATAACTAAATGAGTCTTTATGCCTCAAACTTTATTTTTACAATAAAGAAATAATGAAATAATCACAGAAAATAAAAATATAAATAGCAGAGAAAACCTGAGAGAATAATTTCCTGAAAAGTCTGTGAAGGAAAAGCAGCTTTTTTATCCTGAAAGATCAGAATCAGCTCCAACATTTGCATCTGACAGCATCAAGTCAACCAGAAAGAAAAGAAAAAAGAAAATGACTTCTTTCTGATCACATCTGTTCCGCTGCTCACAGTCTACTGCTGCTCACATTCTTCACATTTATAGTCCACTTTTAAAAGTTCAGCAGACAGGTGCTCTGCTTTGGAGTGTGACAATGTCGTCGGTGATGTGGAGAGTGAAGTTTCCGTTTCACCCACAGCGTGCTTTAGGGCAGCCGGGTCGGACTTGATGTTTGAAATGCTGACCGACAGCTCAGATTTAACTGTCTGCAGTTCCGTTTTGATGGGTGTTAAACTTCACTTAAAGCTGCCAGGAGCTGGGTCTTTAAAATAACTGCCGTCTCGTTACAGAGTGAAAGTAACAATTCCTCCTTAAGGTCAGAGATTGCAGCATCTGAGGGTCTCTTCAAACGAAGACGTAGTTGATGAAGGCGTTCTGGAGCAGGACCAGAAAGACCACGACCAAGCAGCCTTGAGATCTTAGGCAGCGTCTCCCTCAGGTGGGTGTCAACGGGGTTCACGGTCAGGTCTGTGGTAATCCCGTCAAAAAACAAAACAGAAAAAAAAATCTAGATTATAAATCAACATGTAACCAAAGCACTCTGTGTATAATGCCATAGTATAGGATGTAGTTCAGAAAATGTCAAAGTATAGTATACTTTTCAAGAATAACGTAGTATGGCCTGTAGTTCATAGTATAGCATGTCGGCAAAAAAAAGGAACTGATTATTATGTGGTTCAAAAAGTGCAAAATGATAGGATGTTGCCTAAAATTGTCATGTATGATATGTGGTTCAAAAAATGTCATAGTGCAGTATATTGTCAAAATAGTATGTTTTTCAAGAAAACATCAGAGTATATGTCGTCTGAAAAATGCCATAGAATAATATTTCATTGCACAAGTAAAAGTAGAGTAATTTTTAAAACTGTTCAAATTCTTATATGTTGCTAAAAAACAAAAAAAACTAAAACAAAAAAAACTTCATAGTAATATGTCAGTTTAAAAAGCCTGTACTATAGAGTGTCGCCCAACAAACGTCATAGTATAGCGTGTCGCTCTAAAAACGTCATAGTATGGCCTTTGGTCCAAAAAACGTCATAGTATAGCATGTCGCTCTAAAAATATCATAGTATAGCATGTCGCTCTAAAAACGTCATAGTGTAGCATGTCACCCAAAAAAATGTCATAGTATAGCATTTCATCCAAAAAACATCATGGTATAGCATGTCACTCTAAAAACATCATATTATATCCTTTGGTCCAAAAAACGTCATGGCATAATATGTCGTCCAAAAAACATCATGGTATAGCATGTCGCTCTAAAAACATTATAGTATAGCATGTCGCTCTAAAAACGTCATAGTATAGCATGTCACCCAAAAAACGTCATAGTATAGCACGCCACTCTAAAATTGTCATAGTATAGCATGTCGCTTTAAAAACGTCATACATAGCATGTCGCTCAAAAAATGTCATTGTATAGCCTTTGGTCCAAAAAAAGTCACAGCATAGCATGTCATCCAAAAAAACATCATAGTATAGCATGTCGTCCAAGAAACGTCAGAGTATAGCCTTTGGTCTAAAAACGTCATAGTGTAGCATGTCCCTCTTAAAACGTCATAGTATAGCATGTCGCGCTAAAAACGTCATAGTATAGCATGCCGATCTAAAAACGTCATAGTAGAGCATGTTGCCCAAAAAACATCATAGTATAGCATGTCGTCCAAAACACGTCATCGTATAGCATGTCGCTCTTGAAACGTCATAGTATAGCATGTCGCTCTAAAAACGTCATAGTATAGCACAGGGGTGTCAAACTCATTTTGGTCCGAGGGCCGCATACGGCCTAGTTTGATCTCAAGGGGGCCGTACCAGTAAAGTTATAGCGTAGTTACCGAGAAGTAACAATAAGTCTAAGTTTTTCAGATGTTTTAGTGCAAAGAAGACCAAGTATATTATAAAAATCTGTATATGTAATGAACTGTCGTTTTAAAAAATATATTATGAACAACCTGAGATTAAAGTAAGTGCAATTTCAACAACACTATGCCTCAGTTTAACATTTATTTGTGTGCGTTGTGCATTACAACTGATCACAGTGATTGTACAATGGCACAACATATTTAGTCACAAGTATGGGGAACTTAAAAACATAGTCCTGGAATTTAAAAAAAAATCAAACTCATCAAAATATAGAAATTTTTTAAAGTCCATTTTCCACATCTGGAAAGTAATTCTGAACACCTAAATTAACTCTGCAAACCTTTAAATCTTAAGTAGCAGCTATTTTATACAGACAATTAAGAAAATAAAGTTGTCACCTGCTTTGTTTATGTATAAAATGTATACATTAAAAAACTATATACATAATATGGATGGCATGCATTAGAAATACTGTTCCACTCAACCAAACACTTTTGTAGTGAATCTGTTGACTAACACTGAATTTCACAGTATTTACTAGAGCAAGTTTTCATTTAGTAACATTTTTTTTTCATCGTGCAAACAATGTTTAAAGCAGCATTTTACAGGATTTACTCCTGCTTTGTATTTGCTCCTGAAACTTGACATCTTTTAGCCTGCACAAGTGCATCAATATCAGGCATCATGTCCTGAGTAGCAGCCATTTTCAGAATGTCCGTTAAGTGCTTATGTGTGAGCTTTGTGCGCAGCTTTGTTTTATTAATGTTCATTACTGAGAAAACTTGCTCGCAAAGATAGGTCATCCCAAACATGCACAACACTTTTGCAGCCAGTGCTGTTAATTTAGGGTAGCCTGGAAGGAGATGCTGATAAAATGTTTCCAAGCCCAAAGAGGCAAATTTGTCCTTCAATTCTACATCACACTGCAAATCAATTATTTCAAGTTGCATGTCGGAGGGCACATCAGAAGCTTTTACTGTGAATGGTGAGCGAAAAACTGTGAATTCTGTATCGAGTTCGCTAAAGACCTGAAATCGTTTCTCAAACTCCCACAGCAATCCCGTAATCTTGTCTTTGTACTCTCTCATGTCAGCATTGACACTGGCTGCACATACATCTCTTAGACAGAGGAAATGAGCAGTGTCAGCACTTGCAAGCTGCGTCTCCCACAATGTGAGCTTCAACTTGAATGCACGTATGCTGTCATAATACTGGGTGACACTTTTTTTGCGCCCTTGTAACATTTTGTTCAGATTATTCAAGTGCTCTGTAATATCAACCATAAATGCAAGGTCCTGCAGCCATTGTGGGCTTTGTAATTCCACAACAGGTTTACCCTTTTTCTCCATGAACTGTCCGATTTCCTCACGAAGATGGAAGAAGCGCTTTAGCACAGCACCTCGGCTTAGCCATCTTACTTCAGTGTGGTATGGCAGGCCATGAGTAATGTTACTGTCACTGAGAAGGCAGTCAAACTGACGATGATTCAGACCTCTGGCTCGGATGAAATTAACAGTTCGGACAACCACCTCCATGACGTGATCCATTTTTAACGACTTACAGCACAATGCCTCCTGATGCAAAATACAGTGGAATGTACAAAAACAACTCCCTCCATTTGTGGCTTGTACTTTGTCTTTAAACTTTGCCACAACAACCGCCTTTTTCCCGGTCATTGATGGCGCACCATCTGTAGCCAGACTGACAGGACGGGACCAGTCCACTCCAACCCTGTCCAGCTCACCAACGAGAGCGCGGAAAATGTCCTCGGCTGTTGTGGTGTCTAACATAGGGACCAACTGAAGAAACTCCTCTGTGACAGTCAAAGTCTCATCAACTCCACGAATAAATATGGCCAGTTGAGCGACATCCGTAATATCAGTGCTCTCATCAATTGCAACAGAAAATGTCACAAATGACTCCACTTTGCGTTTTAATTGGTTGTCCAAATCCGTCGATAGTTTTGAAATCCTGTCTGCCACGGTATTCCTCGTCAGGCTAACGTTGGCAAAAGCTTGTCGCTTCTCAGGACAAACGATTTCTGCAGCCTTCAGCATGCAACTTTTAACAAACTCCCCGTCAGAGACTCTGATGCTAATGCTATTTTGCTAGCAACTATGTAGCTGGCTTTCACTGCAGCATCACTGACCTCACGGCTCCGGGTGAAAACAGACTGCTGTTTTCTCAAACCTGCCAACAATTCATTTATCTTCTGTCTTCTCAGTTCTCCTTGCAAGTTGTTGTATTTTTCGCCATGTCGAGTCTCATAGTGGTGCCGAAGATTAAATTCCTTCAGCACCAAAACTTGCTGCATACACACCAGGCACACAGGTTTCTCATTCACCTCAGTGAACAAATAGGAGTTGGTCCATTTTTCTTGGAAAATCCTACACTCGATGTCCACTTTTCTCCTTTTTGACAAAGACATCTTGCTGATGACTGTGTCAGGCCCAGCAGAAAAGCAGGTAAAATTCCAATAGACAAAATGCTGCTTACAGACCCGGATTCCGTATTGCTGCCATCTGCTGTAAGTTCTGAGTCACACTGTTGTGTCATGCTGTCTACTCTGAATAAAACAGAGCGCCCCTAGCTGACAATATGGGAACTGCAGTTTTATCAAAAAACGTACTTCATAATTTTTAGGTATTTTTTTCATATTGTAGAGTTATTATTCCACGGTCTGGATTGGACCCCCTGGCGGGCCGGTACCGGCGTGCGGGCTGTATGTTTGACACCCCTGGTATAGCATGTCGCTCTAAAAACGTCGTAGTATAGCATGTCGCCCAAAAAACGTCATAGTATATAATGTCGCTCTAAAAACGTCAAAATATAGCCTTTGGTCCAAAAAATGTCATCGTATAGCATGTGGCTGAAAAAACATCATGGTATAGCATGTCACCCAAAAAACGTCATAGTATAACATGTCGCTCTAAAAACGTCAGAGTATAGCATTTCGCTCTAAAAACGTCATAGTATAGCATGTTGCTCTAAAAACGTCATAGTATAGCATGTCGCCCAAGAAACGGCATAGTATAGCATGTCGCTCTAAAAACGTCATAGTATAGCATGTTGCTCTAAAAACGTCATAGTATAGCATGTCGCTCTAAAAACATCATAGTATAGCATGTTGCTCTAAAAACATCATAGTTTAGCATGTCACTCTAAAAACTTCATAATATAGCATGTCGCCCAAAAAAACGTCATGGTATAGCATGTCACCCAAAATATGTCATAGTATAGCATGTCGCTCTAAAAATGTCATAGTATAACATGTCTCTCTAAAAACGCCAAAATATAGCCTTTGGTCCAAAAAATGTCATCGTATAGCATGTGGCTGAAAAAACATCATGGTATAGCATGTCGCCCAAAAAACGTCAGAGTATAGCATTTCGCTCTTGAAACGTCACAGGATAGCATGTCGCTCTTGAAACGTCACAGTATAGCATGTCGCTCTAAAAACGTCATAGTATAGCATGTCTTCCAAAGAACATCATAGTATAGCATGTTGCTCTTAAAACGTCATAGTATAGCATGTTGCTCTAAAAACGTCATAGTAAAGCATGTCGCTCTAAAAACGTCATAGTATAGCATGTTGCTCTAAAAACGTCAGAGTATAGCGTGTCGCTCTATAAACATAATCGTATAGCATGTCACTCTAAAAATGTCATAGTATAGCATGGGGCTCAAAAAACATCATAGTTTAGCATGTCGTCCAAACAACGTCATAGTATAGCATGTCGCTCTAAAAATGTCATACTATAGCATGTCGCTCTTAAAAACGTCATAGTATAGCATGTCGCTCTTAAAAACGTCATAGTATGGCCTTTGGCCCAAAAAACGTCATAGTATAGCATGTCGCTCTGAAAACGTCATAGTATAGCATTTTGCTCTGAAAACGTCATACTATAGCATGTCGTTCTAAAAAACGTCATAGTATAGCATGTTGCTCTGAAAACGTCATAGTATAGCATGTCGCTCTAAAAAACGTCATAGTATAGCATGTTCTCCTAATGTGTTTGGTGGTAGAAAAGTGTTTGTCAGTCAATGGTTTTTGTTTGCATTCCACCACAGTATTGCATGGGTGTAAAACAGTTTAGTTCGTTTTTTGTTTTTCATGGTATTTAGCAGTCATTTTTGTTGGTAAATGAGAGACATTTAAATGGAACATGTCTGCATCTTCAAACCATTAACAAGAAAGTGAATTTGGTGACATACGTGCATTACGTTTGTGCTGGAGACTGCTATGATTGGTGGAACTCACAATTCATGGAGATTGGTTGAATTTGCTTAAATTGTTGCAATCGCAACATCGTGAATTCCTGGAGGGACTGATTTAATTCACGTTGTAGCTTTACGTGATTATATCCAACCACCTTTCACTCACTTAAGTTTAGGACTTCACTTCTACTCACTTTGCTTTGTCACTTTGTTGAGCAGTCGAGGCCAAAAGGTCCAGGAAGCTGGTAGGCTGGCAGACTTGTTTTATAGTACTTCTACATTCACATGAAACTGAAAGTTCAAAAAAAACATTTAAAAATTTACGCAAAGCTACTTAAACAACAGTATATGTTCTATCAGCACAGCCTCACCTCTGTCTGGAAGTAGCAAAATCAGACAGCATGGGGACCTTCTCTAGAACCTGGATATAATCAAAACTAGCAAACAACATCAATGTACAAACTACAAACTCAGAGGCATTTCTAAATGTCTCTGTATGGGCTAAACATTCAATGATTCAACTGAATGATCCATATTATTATAAAAGAAACATTCATAAAGAAAGAAAAAGCCTTCTAGTTGATTTGGCCCAATGACGTCACTCTGACGTCACCAACACCTTAAATTCAGGAATTGCTGGGCGGACCCCTCCCCAAAACTAGGAAACAAAGGAACAAAAAAAGGTGAGTTTGAACAAAAGAACCAGCAATTCAATCACATTTGACCCAGAATTTAATAACAGACAGCTGAAATGGGAATTCACCTCCGTCATTCTCAGTGCCGTCTACATTCACCCACTGGCGGACACAGACGCTGCATTAGCCGAGCTACCTCCAGCTACCAGGCTAACGGAGGGATGGATGGATGGATGGATGGATGGATGGATGGATGGATGGACAGGCGGACGGATGAATGGATGGACTGACAGACGGATGGATGGACGGCCCGATGGACATCACTTCACTTCACCTTGTAACTTCACCATTGTATTCCTCACAGCTTTACTTAACCGTCTGATCCTCAAAATGTTGTGGCTTTGAAAGGCATGTTCACTTCAAAGAATTGTGAAACGTCACCATTTATCGGCCAGAAACTAAAAACACCCTGCACATTTTAAACTTTCCAATGCTCCTTGAATGTGTGACGTGCAGTTCCTTCTGGAAAATTTGTCAAATCTCAGCTTATAGTCATATTTCATAGAATACCTTTATTGTGATTGCAGAGTGTAAAATGCAATTCAGCATCAATTTTGTCTTTATTTTAAAACCACAGTATGAACTTTTCCAAAAACAAACCCTTTTGACCCACATTATTGAAAGAAAACTGAAAAGTTGAAAAATTTCCACCCCTCAGCACAACTGAGACTGATTCAGAAATTAACAGGGCTTTCAATTTGCAGTGTTTAGTCAGAGCACACAGAAGTTAAAGGAAAATAAAACTCAATTAAATAAATGAAGCATGCGTGAAAAAAAAACGGTAAATGGGCTAAAGGAATAAGACATGAAACGTCATCCCCATATTCTCCCCATCAAAATGGTACAGCTGAAAGACAGTGGAGGACTGTCTTTATATAAACAACTGCCAAAATTAAACAATTAGAATATGAAACAAACAACCAGCAAGGAAAACAAATAATTGGAAAAATAAATAACCAGGAAAAAAATAAACAACTGGAAAAATAACATAACCAAAAAATGAAACAAACCACTGAAAAAATAATAGATCTCTGTAAACTCCTTCAAGAATGTTGCAAAACCATTTCAGGTTCATTCACTGAGAGAATGACAAGAGTGTGCAAAGCAGTAATCAAAGCAATGGGTGGCTGTTTGGAAGAATCCAAAATATAAAACATGCTTTGTTGTTTAGTACATAATTCCATATGTGTTCATTCATAGTTTTGATGCCTTCAGTGAGAATCTACAATGTAAAGTCATGAAAATAAAGAAAACCTGTTAAATGAGAAAGTGTGTCCAAACCTTTGAGTATGTGTGTGCGTGTGTGTGTGTGTGTGTGTGTATTTTAATCCAGAGGAAGGCTTGTGAGATTTGAAATCAGTCAAAAAATGTTGGAGATTGAGTAAAAACACAAAAGGACCAAAGATTCATTGCTTTTTTATTTCATTCAAAACAATTCAATCACTTCTAAGACAGTGACAACTGGCATCAAAGCAGCAGAGATATAATTAATTGCACAGGTGTGTCTTTGAAAATGATCTTCCTGTGTAAGCTTTTGTCTAACCTTTTCTTATGTCCTCTCACAGAGACACATCATCCGTTCAACAATGGAGATTTGTGTGCAGGCACATTCTTGCTATTTTTGCTAATACATCTGCAAATCCACCTGAGTGAAGTGACGGCTGCTTGACTTTTTACATTTGCACACATAACATGGGGCTTTCTTTTGACAACAAAGCCATCAGTCGGCTCTAAAGGGACTAAAAGCAGTAAATTGCGGTGTTACGGCCAGCGTCTCCTACCCCGGGTGTGCGTGTGTTAATGTAAATATTGTGGCTTATACAAATAGGGCTGTGCGATCCCCACTCCCTGGATTGGACCACGACGACGGAGGCGTGACTGCGGCCGGGAGTCCCAGTGATTGGTGCGGCGCTTACCACCCTGTCCAATCGAAAACTGCCAACTCCTTTAAAAGAGTTGGCAGTTCCACTGAACGGGGCAGCTGACTCTCAGCATGCCGTTTTGTATGTTACTGTGTGGTCGAGGCAAGACAGTGTGTGCTAGGAATTGGGCCAGACCTAGAGTTTAAAAACTGATACAGCCTCACTTCATTGCAGGTAGTTCCTCCTGTTTAAGTTCACTAGGATTAGGGGTGCTGACTCGTGTGTAAGTTTTGTTTTGCCAGTTCCTCTTTAGTGAGCCTTTTTGTTCCGTTTTTCTTTTGTCCACCGCAAGGGTAGCATTAAGTTCTCCTTATGAGAACTCTTTTTGTGTTTTGATGTTTTCTTTGATTTGAGCAGCACCCACCAGCCCTCTTCCTTAGTTCTGCCTCAGTTTTTTTGCATATTTTCTGTTCAACCTTTCCTGTAATAAATAATTTGATTTTTACCATCCAACAACTGTTTATGTTGCTTCCCTTCCCCCCCGAGCCGGGGTTGTAACATAAAATGGGGGCTCGTCCGGGATATTCCTGTTAAAAGGGGTCTCGTAATACAAATTGTTTGTTAAAGGTAAGTTTGAATAGAGTGTGCAAAGTTAGTGTGTATTCATAGTGCAGCAGTTTTCCATTGTGTGTCAGCCATGTTTGACTTGGAGTCATTTCTGACTGCTCCTACTATTGAAGAGCTTGATAGCTGCCGGAAGGATGATTTGGCCAAAATAGCAGATCACTTCAGTCTTGCATATGCCAAATCAATTGTTAAGAGGGATCTTAAAGCCCTGATTATAGGTAAATTGGTGGAGATGGAAGTTCTGGTGTTGTCAGTGCAGTCTGACGAGGGAAGGCATGTGTTTGGTCTTGACACATTGAGTGAGGGGGCAGGTGTCCATGATGTGGAGGATGAGCCTCAGCCTCATCCATCGCATGCCCAGCCTGAGTCTCAGCCTCAGCTTGCCCCGGTGGCAGCTACTGCTAGTGGTGGTGCTAGTGTGCATGTTAAGACACCGCATACGCTGCCTCGGTTTGACCCTATTTCACCAAGCAGCAATGGGTCACGAGATGAAGCACGGGTGAAAGTCCGCATAGCCCGTCTCCAACTGGAGTCACAAGAAAAACTGCGTGACCGTGAAGCCCAGCTGCAGTATCGGCTGGAGGTGCGTAAATTGGAGATTGAGGCTGATAAAGCTGTAAAGCTACGGGAGCTGGAGCTCCAGGCCCAAAGGCTAACTCACATCCCACCCACACCTGCTAGCAACACAGGTAATCCTTCCACTCCCACCTCATTACCTTCATTTGATGTAAGTAAACATGTGGCATTGGTACCCACTTTTCGTGAGTCTGAAGTGGACTCCTATTTTGGTGCGTTTGAGCGCATAGCTTCTGCTCTGCAGTGGCCAGTTGAAGTTTGGCCTCTTCTATTGCAATGCAAACTTCATGGGAAAGCTCAAGAAGCTGCTGCTGCACTCTCCTTAGCTGATAGTCTTCAGTATGAATGCATAAAAACTGCTGTGTTGCGTGCCTATGAGTTGGTTCCTGAGGCTTATAGACAGAAATTCAGGAATCATAAAAAAACCCAAACCCAGACTCATGTGGAGTTTGCGAGGGAAAAGGGGATCCTGTTTGACAAGTGGTTAAACAGTTGTAAAGTGAATGATTTTGATTCCTTAAAAGAGCTCCTTCTGTTAGAAGAGTTCAAAAACTGTGTGACTGACCGTATCGTTTTATATTTAAATGAGCAGAAGGTGCAATCCCTCTCTGCAGCCGCTGTATTAGCCGATGAGTATATTCTGACTCACAAGACAGCGTTTTTGTCAGCTCCCGCTGAGAAGCCCCGATATACTCTGGCTACACACAATAGTCATCCCAAACCACAAATGGTAGCAAAGCAGGATAGGGACAGACTGTGTTTTTATTGCCACAAACCTGGACATGTCATTGCTGATTGCCGAAGCTTCAAACGCAAATCACAGCAATCCTCTCCTCAGAGCGCGCAGCCGAAAGGCATCGGTTTAATTAAAACGGAGCCGCGTGCCTCATCCTCCGGCCCAAATGAGGAGGTTGATTTGTGTTTTAAGCCGTTTGTGTTTGACGGATTAGTATCTTTAACAGGTGAGCCATCTGCACAGCGTCCGGTACGTATTTTGAGAGACACCGGTGGCTCTCAGTCGGTGATTTTATCTACTGCACTGCCTTTCTCTGAGCAGTCCGCCTGTGGCTATGGTGCTGTTCTACGTGGTATTGAGATGGGTTACAGCCCAAAGCCTGTGCACCGAGTACATGTGCAATCCAAACTAGTTACGGGTTTCTTTCCTGTCGCTGTTTGCAGTGAGCTGCCGATTAAAGGTGTCGCGTTTTTAATGGGGAATGATATCGCTGGAGGTAAGGTTAATCCTGTTCTGGAGGTGTTAGAATCGCCTCCACGCTTTGAAGACTGTAGCGTATCCAACAACACAGATTTATTTCCTAACTGTGTGATCACCCGTGCACAGGCACGTAAAAACAGAGATAATGACGTTGAGGTGACTTTGTATGACAGTGTGCTTATGCCCGAATTATCAGAACAGTTTACAGCGAAGGATGAACTGGAGACTGAAACTGCGTCTCCCGGCAAACCCGCTGCCGTGCCGTTACGTTCCGACAGCGCAGCACAGAATGACACTGATCTGTCTCTTCCAGTTACTCGCGAGCGTCTGAGTGCCGCACAGAGAGCAGATCCAACGCTGAAGAAGTGTTTTACCAGTGTGGTGAGTAACAACAATGCAAGTGGCGATAAAATCACGTATTTGATGGAGAATGATGTGCTGGTGCGTAAATGGTCTCCTGCTGCTGCCGATTCAGATCCGTGTGCTGTCTATCAGGTAGTAGTTCCCTCTGTCTTCCGTCAGCATGTGATGTCTGTAGCACACGAAAGCCAATGGTCAGGACACTTGGGCATAACGAAAACTTATAAGCTCATTCTCAGGCATTTCTTTTGGCCTGGTCTAAAATCTGATGTTGCTAAATTCTGTCGATGTTGTCATGTGTGCCAGATTGCAGGAAAACCAAACCAGCTGATTCCTCCAGCGCCACTACATCCTATACCAGCAATAGGTGAGCCGTTTGAAAAGGTAATTATAGACTGTGTTGGCCCGTTACCCCGTACAAAGAGTGGTAATCAGTATTTACTCACCATAATGTGCGCTGCGACCCGGTTTCCTGAAGCCGTTCCGTTGCGGAAAATCACAGCAAACTCCGTGGTGAAAGCCCTAACGAAGTTTTTCTCCACCTTTGGGTTGCCAAAAATAATCCCAACCGATCAAGGCACAAACTTCCAGTCAAGGTTGTTTAAACAGGTCCTCAGTGAATTAAATATCAAGCATGCAGTATCGAGCGCGTATCATCCTGAGTCCCAGGGAGCATTAGAGAGGTGGCATCAGACGTTAAAGTCCATGCTCCGAAAATATTGTCTGGAAACTGCCAAAAACTGGGATGACGGGGTTCCGTTTGTGCTGTTTGCTGCGCGCGAAGCCGTCCAAGAATCGTTAGGATTCAGTCCTGCGGAACTTGTTTTCGGCCACACGCCGCGCGGGCCGTTAAAATCCTTAAAAGATAAATTCCTGTGCTCCGCTGCATCTCCTGAAACAAACGTGTTGGATTATGTCAGCCGATTCCGGGAGCGTTTGCATCACGCTAACTCTCTAGCGAAACAGTCCCTTTCTTCGTCACAGACGGTGATGAAGCGTCGTTTCGATCGCGGCGCTATTCCGCGCAGTTTCGTGCGCGGTGACAAAGTCTTGGCACTGCTGCCGATCACCGGCTCAGCGCTCTCTGCTAAGTTTTCCGGTCCATATGAAGTCCGTGATCGCTTGAGTGATACCGATTACGTAATCAGTACTCCTGAGCGGAGACGGAAGACTCGCGTTTGTCATGTTAATATGCTGAAACGGTATCATGTCTATGTTCCACCCGCAGTAAAGCCAGAGGTAGATGTTTCATCTCCTGTCCTTGCTGGTAGTTCTGCTTTGATTGTGACAGGGACACCAGATATGACCGACGGAGACGAAGGCTTGGTGCTGCGTCCGGCGTCACATCAAAGCGCGCGGTTGCCAAATTCAGAGACGTTACAAGCGCTGCCGTCTCAGCTGCATCATCTGACGGATGAACAGCAAAGTGATGTCCTCGACCTAGTCAGGCGTTTTCCATGTCTTTTCAATGATGTGCCTAGTCGCACTACTGTCCTTCAGCATGACATTAATGTAAATAATGCGAAACCAATAAAGCAGCATCACTACCGGATAAATCCACAGAAGCGTGCGCTGATGAAACAGGAGGCAGAATATCTGTTACAACATGGTTTAGCCGTACATAGTTCCAGCCCTTGGAGCTCGCCGTGTCTCTTAGAGGCTAAATCCGATGGTTCCCCTCGTTTTATCACTGACTTCAGAAAAGTAAACGCTGTCACAGTCCCTGATTCATATCCATTACCAAGGATGGAGGACTGTGTGGATAATCTTGGCACAGCAAAGTTTGTTAGTAAACTGGATTTGCTTAAAGGTTATTGGCAGGTGCCGCTAACAGACCGTGCTTCCGCTATCTCTGCCTTTGTAACTCCAGATCACTTTCTCCAGTACACCGTGATGGCTTTTGGCATGTGCAACGCCCCCGCCACGTTCCAACGTCTTGTAAACACCGTTCTTGCAGGGGTGTCAAACTGTAACGCGTACCTGGATGATTTGATCGTGTATTCCTCTACGTGGGAGGAGCACATGCAGATCCTTGACCAGGTTTTCGTTCGGCTCGCTGACGCGTCGCTCACACTGAATCTAGCCAAATGTGAATTTGGCAAGGCCACAGTTTCATACCTGGGGAGACAGGTGGGCCAAGGTCAGGTGCGACCCCTAGAGGCGAAAATCTCTGCCATTACTGGCTATCCGGTGCCTTCCACCCGTAGAGCCCTACGGCGTTTCCTCGGCATGGCAGGTTATTACAGGTGTTTCTGCCGTAATTTCTCCACCGTTGTTCGTCCGCTGACAAACTTGCTCAGCACTAAAGTTGATTTTGTGTGGTCCCCAGAATGCCAACACGCCTTCGAGAGTGTAAAGTCCCTTCTTTGCCATGCCCCTGTCCTCGCTGCTCCCGACCTCTCCAGGCCGTTTAAGCTGGAGGTTGACGCCAGCGCGGTGGGAGCAGGTGCAGTCCTGCTACAGGAGGATTCTGCTGGAGTTGATCGCCCAGTCAGTTATTTTTCCCGTAAATTCCTTAAGCACCAGCTATCATATTCCACCATAGAGAAGGAGACCCTTGCATTGTTGTTATCACTGCAGCACTTCGAAGTTTATATTGGTTCAAGTCACTGTCCTGTCGTGGTAATGACCGATCATAACCCACTTGTTTTTCTTTCCCGCATGTACAATCACAACCAACGCCTCATGCGCTGGGCGTTGGTTGTGCAGGAATATAATCTTGAGATCCGTCACAAAAAGGGGACTGAAAATGTATTGGCAGATGCCCTGTCCAGGGTGTGGTAAGTATAGGTGACAGTAATATTAGGATAAACATGTTGGGTGATGATGAATCTTAATAAAAAGTCGATACGACTTTTATCTTAAGGGGAGGGGTGTTACGGCCAGCGTCTCCTACCCCGGGTGTGCGTGTGTTAATGTAAATATTGTGGCTTATACAAATAGGGCTGTGCGATCCCCACTCCCTGGATTGGACCACGACGACGGAGGCGTGACTGCGGCCGGGAGTCCCAGTGATTGGTGCGGCGCTTACCACCCTGTCCAATCGAAAACTGCCAACTCCTTTAAAAGAGTTGGCAGTTCCACTGAACGGGGCAGCTGACTCTCAGCATGCCGTTTTGTATGTTACTGTGTGGTCGAGGCAAGACAGTGTGTGCTAGGAATTGGGCCAGACCTAGAGTTTAAAAACTGATACAGCCTCACTTCATTGCAGGTAGTTCCTCCTGTTTAAGTTCACTAGGATTAGGGGTGCTGACTCGTGTGTAAGTTTTGTTTTGCCAGTTCCTCTTTAGTGAGCCTTTTTGTTCCGTTTTTCTTTTGTCCACCGCAAGGGTAGCATTAAGTTCTCCTTATGAGAACTCTTTTTGTGTTTTGATGTTTTCTTTGATTTGAGCAGCACCCACCAGCCCTCTTCCTTAGTTCTGCCTCAGTTTTTTTGCATATTTTCTGTTCAACCTTTCCTGTAATAAATAATTTGATTTTTACCATCCAACAACTGTTTATGTTGCTTCCCTTCCCCCCCGAGCCGGGGTTGTAACATGCGGTCACAGTTCTATGACAGACAAGAGGAGTGTGTCCCCCTCTAGTGATGATGTGACGACACCGCACCTCAAAACTTGAAATTGGATCTACAGGGGTGGGAAAAAGGCATTTATTCATTTATTCTTTCATTCAGTTATACTTTCAAGGTACACAACATTCACAGACTTGTTCATGGAAAATACTTCACATCCTTATCACATGCTGGCTTGTTGTCTTACCTTAGGTTTTATCTGAGAATCCCTGTCACAATCTAAGACAATCTTTTTTTTTTCTTTTTTTTCCTTTTTTTGTCTGCATTTGTTCTCATTGTTTAACTCCACAAAAGGGGTGTCAACATTGTATGAGATTGATGCATATTTCAATTCAATTCAATTCAATTTTATTTATATAGCGCCAATTACAGTCAAATTGTCTCGAGACGCTTTACAGAACCCATATGCCTGACCCCCAGAGCAAGCCAAAAGGCGACAGTGGCAAGGAAAACACCCTTTTAACAGGGAAAAAAACCTCGAGCAGAACCCGGCTCTAATGTGGGGGGACCCATCTGCCTGCTGGCCGGGCGGGTTGAGAGGGACAGAAGAGGTAGAGAGGTAGAGATAGAGGGGTAGAGATAAAGATAGAGGGATACAGATAGAGGGGTAGAGATAGAGAGGTGGGGGGGTGGGACACAAGGACCATAAAACACAGCCACACATCTGAAGCATCCAGCATCCAGCTCTGGGACCAGGGACACTCGGAGAAAGGACACAGAAAGAAACAGAGTGAATGTAATGCAATAATGGTATATATAGTAAATACATAGGTAGTTAGAGAAGGGCTCAGTGCATCCAGAGAGGTTCCCCAGCAGCCTAGGCCTATAGCAGCATAACTCGGGGCAAACTAAAGGGACGTCAAGAGGGGAAGTCAGTTGTGCAAATGAAAACACCAGCTCACCCCGTCAGGGTCACCCAGTCAGCCCTAACTATAAGCTTTGTCGAAAAGGAAGGCTTTAAGCCTGGTCTTAAAAATAGAGAGGGTGTCCGCCTCCCGAACCCAAACTGGGAGCTGGTTCCACAGGAGAGGTGCCTGATAACTGAAGGCTCTGCCTCCCATTCTACTTTTAGAGATTCTAGGAACAACAAGTAAGCCTGCAGTCTGAGAGCGAAGAGTTCTGCTAGGGTAATATGGTACAATCAGGTCTTTAAGATATGATGGAGATTGGTTGTTAAGAGCTTTATATGTCAGAAGAAGGATTTTGAATTCTGTTCTAGATTTAACAGGGAGCCAATGAAGAGAAACCAATATAGGAGAAATATGATCTCTCTTGCTAACTCCCGTCAGTACTCTGGCTGCAGCGTTTTGGATCAGCTGTAGATGTTTCAGAGAGCTATTGGGACAACCTGATAATAAGGAATTACAGTAGTCAAGCCTAGAAGTAACAAATGCATGGACTAGTTTTTCTGCATCACTCTGAGACAGGATGTTCCTGATTTTCACAATATTTCTCAGGTGGAAAAAGGAAGTCCTACAGATTTGTTTTATGTGTGAGTTAAAGGACATGTCCTGGTCAAAGATAACACCGAGGTTCCTCACAGTAGTACTGGAGGCCAATGTAATGCCATCCAGAGTAACTATATGCTTTGAAAGCAATTCTCTAAGATGTTTGGGGCCAAATACAATGACTTCAGTCTTGTCTGAATTTAGTAGCAAGAAATTATAGGTCATCCAGGTCTTTATGTCCTTAAGACAATCTTGCAGTCTAGCTAGCTGATTAGTTTCATTTGGCTTCATGGATAAATACAATTGAGTGTCGTCAGCATAACAATGGAAATTAATACAGTGCTTCCTAATAATGTTGCCTAAGGGAAGCATGTATAATGTGAACAGTATTGGTCCTAAGACAGAACCCTGAGGAACTCCATGATTAACCCTAGTATGCTCAGAAGAGTCATTGTTGACATGCACAAACTGGAACCTGTCTGATAAGTAGGATTTAAACCAGTCCAGTGCTGTCCCTTTAATGCCAATAGAATGTTCTAGTCGCTGTAATAAAAGTTTGTGGTCGATTGTATCGAATGCTGCACTAAGGTCCAACAGAATAAGTATAGAGACCAGTCCATTATCTGACGCTATGAGAAGGTCATTAGTAACTTTCACCAGAGCTGTTTCTGTGCTATGATGCACTCTGAAGCCTGACTGAAACTCTTCAAACAGGCTATTCCTTTGTAAATGTTCATATAATTGATTTGCAACTGTTCTTTCCAGAATTTTAGAGAGAAATGGGAGGTTGGAAATTGGTCTATAGTTGGCTAAAACATCTGGATCTAGAGTGGGCTTTTTAAGTAAAGGTTTGATTACAGCAACCTTAAAAGCCTGTGGTACATAACCTGTTACTAGAGAGAGATTAATCAGATCTAACATTGAGGAATTAATTAAAGGTAAAGCCTCCTTGAACAGTCTAGTTGGGATAGGATCTAAAAGACATGTTGATGGTTTGGATGTAGAAACTATTGAAATGAGTTCAGAGAGATGTATGGGGATGAAAAATTCTAAATATCCATCTGGTCTTACAGCCAATTCTAAAGTATCTGTAATCGATGATACATCTGTGACATTTGCAGGAAGGGCCAGATTAATTTTTTCTCTAATCGTAATAATTTTATTTGTTAAGAAGCTCATGAAGTTGTTACTGCTCAAAGCTAAAGGAATACAAGTTTCAACAGAGCTCTGACTCTTTGTCAGCCTGGCTACAGTGCTGAAGAGAAACCTGGGGTTGTTCTTGTTTTCCTCTATTAAAGATGAATAATATGTTGTCCTGGCATTACGAAGAGCTTTTTTATAAATTACTAGACTTTTTTTCCAAGCTACATAAACTTCCTCTAAATTAGTGGAGTACCACTTCCTTTCCAGCTTTCGGGACGCCTGCTTTAAAGTCCGCAGCTGGGAATTATACCAAGGAGCAGGTCCTCTCTGAGATAGAACTTTTTTTTTTTACAGGTGCAACACTATCAAGTGTTGTACGCAGTGAGGCTGCAGCATTATTAACAATATAATCCACTTCTGTGGGGGTAAAATTATAATATTTCCCTTCCATTATATCAGTAAGTGGTGCTGGACTAAATAGAGAGGGTATTATTTCCTTAAATTTAGTCACCGAATTGTGAGACAGACATCTACTGTAATGATATTTATTCTTAACTCCTATACAATCTATTGTTGTAAATTGAAATGTTATCATAAAATGGTCAGAAAGAGAGGGTTCCGGGGAAATACTGTTAACTGTTTGATTTCTATACCATAAGTCAGAACGAGGTCAAGGGTATGATTAAAACTATGAGTTGGTTTATTTACATGTTGAGAAAACCCAATTGAGTCTAATATTGAATTAAAAGCAGTCGTAAGGCTGTCACTGTCCACGTCAACATGAATGTTGAAGTCACCCACAATAATGACTTTATCTGAGCTGAGCACTAAATCAGATAAAAAGTCTGAGAATTGAGATAAAAACTCAGAGTAAGGAGCAGGAGGACGATATACAACAACAAATAAAACTGGTTTCTGAGCTTTTAAATCTGGATGAGAGAGACTGAGAGTAAGATTTTCAAATGAACTGTAACTAGGTTTAGGTCTCTGGTTCATTTTTAAGCTAGAGAGGTAAATTGCTGCCACTCCTCCTCCTCGGCCCGTGATTCGAGGAACATGACAGTTAGTATGACTAGTAGGAGTTGATTCATTTAGACTAACATATTCTTCCTGCTGCAACCAGGTTTCAGTCAAACAGAACAAATCAATCTGGTTATCAGTTATCAAATCATTTACTAACAGAGATTTAGACGAGAGAGATCTAATATTTAACAGACCACATTTAATTGTCCTGTTTCTTCGCTCAGTTGAAATAGTGGTAATAATTTTAATTAGATTTTTATGGTTACTATGTCTTTTGTTTATTTTTGATTTGCTTAATTTATTGAATTTTGGTGGTCGGGGGACAGACACAGTCTCAATAAAGCTAAGTGATTTACTGGAGGGTGACAGCTGAGAGGAAACTGCAGAGAGGTGTGGAAGACTACAACTCTGCATCCTGGTCTGAACTCTGGGTTGTCATGCTTTAGGAGTTCTAATAAAATCAGCCATATTTCTAGAAATGAGAGCTGCACCAGACAAAGTGGGATGGATGCCGTCTCTCCTAATCAGACCAGGTTTTCCCCAGAAAGAGCTCCAATTGTCTATAAAGCCAACGTCGTTTGCAGTACACCACGTAGACGACCAGCGGCGAAACGATGCCATACGGCTAAACATATCATCGCTTGTCAGATCAGGCAGGGGTCCAGAGAAAACTACGGAGTCCGACATGGTTTTGGCAAAGTTACACACCGATGCCACACTAACTTTGGTGACCTCCGATTGGCGTAACCGGGTGTCATTACCGCCGACATGAATAACAATCTTACTGTATTTACGATTATCTTTAGCCAGCAGTTTCAAATTTGCTTCTATGTCGCCCGCTCTGGCTCCTGGGAGGCATTTTACTATGGTCGCTGGTGTCGCTAGCTTCACGTTTCTGACTACGGGGCTGCCAATGATCAAAGTTGGTTTCTCAGCGGGTGTGTCATTGAGTGGGGAAAAACGATTAGAAACGTGAAGCGGTTTGTGGTGTGCCGGGACAGCGGGCTTGAGCTTAGGACTACGTTTCCTACGAACTGTCACCCAGCTACCCTGACTTCCCGGCTGCTCGGGAGCTGCTAGGGTACGGCTAGCAGAAGCTACACTAGCAGCTATATTATTGCGGTCCGCACCGGCTAAGGGAGCCTGGCTAACAGCTAGCGGGGTGTTTTCCATGGTGCGGAGCCGCGCTTCCAATTCAGAGAGCCTCGCCTCCAAAGCTACAAACAGACTGCATTTATTACAGGTATCATTATCACTAAAGGAGGCAGAGGAGTAACTAAACATGTGACACACTGAGCAGGAAAGAGAAGGAGAGGAAGAGGGAGAAGCCATGCTAACTGCTAAGTGCTAGGCTAGCGGACAGAGATAACAGATTAACTTAGAATTAAGTACTGAGAGGGTGCGTGAAGAAAACGAGTGTATGTTACGATTCAAATATTACCGCTACACACAGATTTAATGAATATCAAATTAGATGGAGTGGATAAGCTACAACAGTCACAGAACACAACACAGCGCTACAACAGGAAGTGACGCAATACACTCACCGTAACGTCAGACGTCAGCAGGGAGAACCATCCAAGAGTCGGCCGTATAAGGTACACAACATTCACAGACTTGTTCATGGAAAATACTTCACATCCTTATCACATGCTGGCTTGTTGTCTTACCTTAGGTTTTATCTGAGAATCCCTGTCACAATCTAAGACAATCTTTTTTTTTCTTCTTTTTTTTCCTTTTTTTGTCTGCATTTGTTCTCATTGTTTAACTCCACAAAAGGGGTGTCAACATTGTATGAGATTGATGCATATTTTAGTCTTGCAGCCAAATATTTTAATATTTAGTGCATGTGTGTGACCATCACCGGCCCTCCCTGAAAGCTAAGCAGATATTCTTTATTAGAATTCCCTATTATGAGCCAGGGAGGGCAGTGCTACACCTCAGTGATGTGTGGGGGAAACAAAGACTGGACAGGACGAACAGGATGAACAGGGATAGAAAATAACAGGCGTTGCTATTGCAATTAAAGATTGTAAGGTGGTGTGTTATGCCCAACTACTAACTGTCCATCAATAAAAAAAAATAAAAATTTGAAAAAAGAAAAGAAAACCAAACCAACACAAAAGAAAAAGAGATTCAATAATAAATGAACAAACGGTACTGAGCACCATAATTGTGGGTGTCTTGATAGTATAGAATAGAATAGAATAGGCCAGAAGAGGATACTAGTGCGAGAGAGAATGAGTTTAGGGTAGAGACTGGAGAGATTCTCAGCACATTCTGGCGGGACCCATCATTCGCTGAAATGGGACTCGGCAGTAGTTGGCGAGACCTGATCAAACATGCAAGTGTGAAGAACCCCGAAGCCCAGAACAGCAATCACGGCAAGGCAGGGCCAAGTCAACAGGGCACCCCTTCCCCCGGGCCGTAGGAGCCACAGGGCGGCGCCCCCAGAGAGCCACCGGGGCCACCGTGAATGACGCGAACCCGGAGAACAAGAGGGAGCAGCTACCGACACCCCCTGCGCGCCCAGACCGACCCAGGCGGCCCGGGGCACGAGGACCCACCCGCAACCCAAACCCCAACCCCACCCACCCCAGCCAGCAGAAACTTATCTCCAGTGGCGGCACACAGGCAAGTACCAAGGCCTGTGCCCGGATGAGCCAGAGCCACCCCCCCAGAGAGACCACCCGGCCCCCATGCCAGACCCCCAGGCAGCAGAGGGCCACCAGCCCCCCCAGGGGAGGGAGAGGGATGAGGACGAGCGGCCAGGCAGGAGAGGAGGGAGGAGGAGGGAAGCAGAGCAGGAAAGGACAGGGGAGCGACCGGAGGGCCAACCCACCCCAAACCCCAGGGCCAGCCAGGGCGCCCCAGAAGAGACCAGCCGCTGCCACCCCCAAGGCCCCAGGAGAGCGCACAGGCCCAGCAGACCCAGGGCTCAAAGGGAGAGACACCGGGGACACCCACCCCCAGGCAGAGGGGCCCGAGCCACGCATGCCCCGCAGAGCCAGAGAGCGACCCCAAGAGCAATAGGGAAGGGACAACACTAGTGCATGCACACAGCCTTGAAGTCCATGGTGCCATCCTACTTAAAAAGGTAAAGGGTTAATAAGCTGAAATAAAGCAGAGAAAAGTCAGACCATACACACAGACAGAATAATAATTACAATTTTATGAGGGAAGTGGCATACGCCCACATACAAGCGGAGGCTATAGATTAATATTTATTGATTTAATAAATGGAGACCATTTTTCTTTGAAGGAGTCCAATTGGTTTTTTCTGATAGCAGATATTCTCTCAAGTGAAATGTGTTCTGTGAGGAGGTTCAGCCAATGGATGATGTTGAGGGCTTTCTTATCTTTCCAGTTAACTAAAATAGTTTTTTTGGCAATGGCGATAGCTGCAAGTATGGGTTGGATATGAATGTCTGGAAGGGCTGTTTGCGTTAGATCACCAATTAGGCAAACGTTCGGGGAATGTGGAATCCCGCAGTCCAAAATATTGGAGAGTTTCTGCGTGATTGTTACCCAGAATTGATAGACGGGTGTACAAAGCCACAGAGCGTGAAAGTAAGTGTCCGTCATGTTTTGGGTGCATTGCGTACATGTGTCTGAGAGTGAGAAGCCCATTTTATACAGTTTATATTGCGTTATATGCATTCTGTGAAGCACCTTAAATTGGATCAATTGTAAGTTGGTGTTTTTAGTCATTTTAAATGTGTTTTCACAGATTTGGGTCCAAAAATCAGAGTCAAAAGATTTGGATACGTCTTTTTCCCATTTTTGAGTTGGTAGGTGTATAGAGTGTGTCTTTGAGAGTAAACTATAAATTTTTGAGAGATTCTTCTTATTTCTTGGAGAGAGTTTCACAATGTAGTCGACAAATTCAGGTGGCTGTAAATCCGTTGGCTGTAAAGTAGTCTGAAGCGATGGAATTCTACTTGTAATAGTCTTCTTTACCTGTAGGTACTGAAGAAAATTTCCATTTCTTATTTCAAATGTTTGGAATAAGTTTATATATGTCCTAAATGTGTTATCATCCAGAAGGTGATGGAGGTGAGTGACTCCTCTCTCTGCCCATGTGCTGAAATAAAGAGCTATTTTGTTGTTTGCAAAATCAGGGTTGTGCCAGATTGGGGAGAGTATACTGGGTTTTAATTGGGAGCCTGTGATTTCCAGTGCTTTCCACCAAGCAGACAAGGTGGAAGCGATCATAGGGTTCTTGAAGCAGGAGTGATGTTTAAGGGCAGAAGTGATAAAGGGAAGGTCAGAGATTTTGATCTGGTTACAATCTGACTGTTCTAGTTCCAGCCAGGAGTTATATTCTTCATGAGGATGTATCCATTTGGTGAGATATTGTATTTGGTTGGATAAATAATAATACATGAAGTTGGGAGCCTCCAGTCCCCCTTTGGATTTATTCTTCTGGAGGGTAGTCAAATAGATTTTAGCCTTTTTATTCTTTGAGTAGAATTTACCAATAGCGGAGTCTAATGATTGGAACCACTTTGATGTGGGTTTAAGTGGAATCATGGAGAAGAGGTAGTTGATTTTAGGTAATATTTTCATTTTGACTGTAGCTATTCGTCCCAAAAGGGAGATGGGGAGGTTGTTCCAACGCCTTAGATCATCACAGACTTTGTCCAAAAGTGGAGTGAAGTTCAGGTGAACTAATTCTGAGAGTTTGGAGGAAATATTTATGCCCAGATAGCTGATGTTGCCAGTAGGAAAAGAATAATGCGAGTTTTGGGCTGCGGGATTCCACGAGTTTTCTGTTAAAGGTAATATAATTGATTTTGACCAGTTGACGGAGTAGTCTGAAAGACGCGAGAAGGTTGTGATGAGGTTAAATACTTCCTTTACTGAAGTTTTGGGTTCTTGTAGATAAAGTAAAATGTCATCTGCGTATAGGTTAATTTTATGTTCAGACTCCAGAGCGTAGATACCTTTGATATCGGTGTTCTGACTTACAGCTGTTGCTAATGGTTCGATAAAGATCGCAAACAATAAGGGAGAGAGTGGGCATCCCTGTCTTGTTCCCCTTTGCAGACTGAAGCTTTGTGAAGTGATCCCATTAGTGGTGACTGTAGCCTTGGGTGAGTTGTACAGAGCTGATACCCACTGGATAAATGATTCTCCGAAGCCAAATTTGTGGAGCACAGCAAAGAGAAAGGACCAATTAACTTTGTCAAAGGCTTTTTCTGCGTCCAGTGACATAACAATAGCTTCTTTGTTGTGGCGTTGCGTCAAAGATATTAGATTTAGAAGTCTTCTGATATTGTTGGTGGAGTGTCGGCCATTTATGAATCCTGTTTGATTGCAGTGGATTATTGATGGGATGATTTTCTCCAGCCTAGAGGCGAGAGCTTTTGAGATAATTTTGATGTCGGTGTTGATTAGTGACAGAGGTTGATAGCTAGAGGGAAGCGTAGGATCTTTGTCTGGTTTCAATAATAATTTAATTGCAGCTGTATTCATGTGCGGACTGATATAACCATTATTTTTAATCTCTGTCACTGTCCTGAAGAAAAGGGGTGCTAACATTGACCAAAAATGTTTAAGAAATTCAGCAGGGAAACCATCAGGACCAGGTGCCTTGCCTGCTGGCATACTGTCTAATGCACATTGTAATTCTTTCATAGTCAATGGAGCATCTAATATGTCTCTGTAATTTGACGTTAGTTTGGGCATGTTTAAATTGTTGAGAAAATTATGTATATCTTCTATGTTTGGGTTAACTGCTGCTGAGTATAAACTCTGGTAATAATTATAGAAGGTCTGGTTGATTTCCTGAGGTGACTGAGTATATTTTCCTGAGGGATCCTGAATTGCTGTTATGAAGGATTTTTCTTTATTGCGCTGGAGTTGGTTCGCCAGAAATTTTCCTGATTTATTATTGTGTTCGAAATCATTATATCTTAGTTGTTGTAATAAAAACTCTGTTTTCTTGGATAGGATATTATCGAGGTTTAGTTTTGCATTTTGTAGTTAATCTAAGACAATCTAAGTCTTTATGAAGGTTATGTTTCTGAGACACCGTGAGAAAAATGCAAGAGAGCAAGAGAGATCATATTTCTCCTATACTGGTTTTTCTTCATTGGCTTCCTGTTAAATCTAGAATAGAATTCAAAATCCTTCTTCTGACATATAAAGCTCTTAACAACCAATCTCCATCATATCTTAAAGACCTGATAGTACCATATTATCCTAGCAGAACTCTTCGCTCTCAGACTGCAAACTTACTTGTTCCTAGAATCTCTACAAGTAGAATGGGAGGCAGAGCCTTCAGTTATCAGGCACCTCTCCTGTGGAACCAGCTCCCAGTTTGGGTTCGGGAGGTGGACACCCTCTCTATTTTTAAGACCGGGCTTAAAACCTTCCTTTTTGACAAAGCTTATAGTTAGGGCTGACTGGGGGACCCTGACGGGGTGAGCTGGTTTTTTCATTTGCACAACTGACTTCCCCTCTTGACGTCCTTTAGTTTGCCCCTAGTTATGCTGCTATAGGCCTAGGCTGCTGGGGAACCTCTCTTGATGCACTGAGCCCTTCTCTAACGAGCTATGTATTTACTATATTTACCATTATTGCATTACACTCACTCTGTTTCTCCCTGTGTCCTTTCTCCGAGTGTCCCTGGTCCCAGAGCTGGATGCTTCAGATCTGTGGTTGCTCTCCCACCAACTGGCCTAGTCTCCATTTGTGGGATGCTGCTGCTGACCTTCCTCCAGCCCACTGCTTCCAGATGCCCATTTCCCCCAATCTACTCTGCATTGCCCTTACTATACTCAATTTGCTCATCTACATATTTTTGAATTTACCACCAGCTATATATGTAGTATATTTAATGTCAGAGCCGTACACCATAGCAGTAAACTATAATTAGTATCCATGTTAGTTGTACTTTGCATGTATCATCTGTCTTATCATGCATGTATTAAACTGTGTGTTTTATGGTCCTTGTGTCCCCTCCCTGCCTCTCTATCTCTATCCCTCTACCTCTAACCCTCTACCTCTAACCCTCTACCCCTCTATCTCTACCCCTCTATCTCTACCTCTCTACCTCTTCTGTCCTTCTCAACCCGCCCAGCCAGCAGACAGATGGGTCCCCCCACATAAAGAGCTGGGTTCTGCTCGAGGTTTTTTTCCCTGTTAAAAGGGTGTTTTCCTTGCCACTGTCGCCTTTTGGCTTGCTCTGGGGGTTCTGGAAAGCGTCTCAAGACAATTTGACTGTAATTGGCGCTATATAAATAAAATTGAATTGAAATTGAATTGAAAAATGCTGGTTCAGCAGTGTGGTCACTTAAGGCTGCAGGTGGTGTGTTATACTGCAGTGATTCTAATATCCCACTGTCTTAGTGTAGAAGTGCTACTGTTTATAATGAAAGTGATTATTTTGTGCAACTTGAAAGTAGTAAAATACATGTCTCTGCTTACCATTATCACCCCAGTCAGTGTTCCAGGAGTTGACACAGAGCCAGTAGGAAACACCATCCTCCTCTCCCCAGCCCAGGATCTTGATGACATGTCTACATACAGCAGAGCCTGAAACGTGCTGATACACACCTGGAGACAGGAAGAGGACGCAAGAAACACAAATGGGAACCACGAGGTCCCAAGCAACACTGTACACAATCACTGAGCAGAAAATGCAGTTAGGGTTCACCCTGTACTCAGTATTCAGTGTAATGCGTGTTTGCATTACATCTCTTACTGCTGCATGTGTTCTTGCCAGACTTGCACAATACAAAGTCTTCATAGACTTTAAATGCTCCCTCTACTGGGTCGTTCTTGTATATCTCAGTCTGAATCTGGATCACATTTGATAATGTGATAATGCCCGAGAGCCAACCATCCTGTCTCACATTCTTTGAACCATTAAACCTAAATGCAAAAGCACTGTTTTATATAAGTTTTATGTATTACAATTTTCATTTATTCACATGGGAATGCAAATAAACGTAAGTTACCCAGACATAAACAGGTCCTAAAATCAATACTTCTCATATCGGGAGGGCCCAGTTACATAAAGAAAAAACCTCCAGGAAGCTTATAAATATCATAATAGGTTCATTTTTAACATGACTTAGTATGGACACTGAAATGCTGTCTGTCAACTATCAAATTCAAAACAGATAACCAGTTCACATACAGCTCAATGAGCTCCAGTTGATGAGGAGCATCATCAGGGTCCACAGAGAAAGGAGAAGAAAAAAGCAACATCTCATTTTCAATAGCTGAGAGTTGGTAAACTCATTGTTTATGTATTAATATTGTCCTGTGGAAAACTGTTCATTACCTCCTGTAGAGCTGAGAAATGTGCAGTGTCAGGCTCAGTTTGTGACAAGTGTTTTTGGAAAAGTTGTAGCTTGGTTCCAAAGGTTTTGATGTGTGCAGACAACTGGCTCACCGCTGCATCTTATGCTTGAAGTCTCATGTTCAGCGCATTCACACTGAAAAAACGGAAGATTGTGGGTTGTTCTCCTTTCAAATGGAAATTAGGCCATCATGTTACAATATTTTATTACTCTTTGTCAAAAGATGACTTGTTCTAATAACGCTGTCATAAAATGTTGCAATGTGAAGTGTACATGATTTGAATATAAGAGTGGTGTATGAAAAAATTATGTTTTGCCGTGACGCTCCACCCACCTACGTCACCAAATTTCGGCCGGGAAAGAAGCTTGTAGCGAGGAGCTGCTGTCGCCATCTTGACATCGGCCTGGGTCCCGGAGAGAAGCGTTTTCTTCTTGTTGGTAAGCCCAAAGCCAAGTTTAACACCAGTTAAATCCATAAGATGCTTCGAGACAAGCGTTGTTTTACCACATCGAGTCCATTTAGTAAGGTTGACGAAATAAAGCACATCACGTTAAGATGATTTTTCGCGTTTTACTTTCTCCAATGCGATGCAAGTCAGTCGCCTTTCTTTTTATATCGAAGAAGCTCATTTACGTGAGTGGTTTATGGGTCTATAGGTCTATGATACAATATTTGGATATATCTAGACTTCATGTGTGTGTTCGTGAACGTGTTCTTTTTATTGGGAGTTGGGGCCAGGGTGGTGCGTAGGCTGAAACTGCGCATCCAATGTTATTTACATACATAGCGAAATAACATATTAGCCACAGTTGTTAGCATCACTGCGCCCCATTTTACTCCACATTTGCACCTTTTTTAAGTGCACACTGTTGGAGAAAGCCGCTCGTGAGTCAGAAGATCACGAAGATATGCGTTTCCCAGCGGCAGGTATTTCCTCTCGTTCCGCGCGCGTATTGAATTTGCATCGTGTTGGTTTCATCCTTAGCGTTTCGTGCTAGTTAATAAAAGTTCTAACAGCTATGTATGGATGTTAGCCTGGGTCGTGTATCTATGACCCTATGGACGATATGAACGCTCTATAAACAGGACAAGTAGCTTATTATGGGAGGGAAGAATTAAGGGGTACACTACAAACGTTTTGGATTAGTCTTAATTATCATATTCAAAGTGTGCACGAACCATATTAGTTTTCCTTATAGAGGGTATCCGAATGTTTAAAGATAAGCAAAAAGAAGTGACATAGGAGAATTGTATGAAGATTTTTAAAAAATGCCCCTGGTTTCTGTGATGGAATGCCAACTGCCAGATGTTGCTAGATTCTACCTGAAACCAGTGGCAATTTTGAAAATTCTTCATTGTTTTTCCCTATGCCACTCTTTTTTTGCTATTGCCACCTCTGTTTGCCCATTTTTTAAACATTTGCACTCCCTCTATATTGAGGCAGATGCCAAAGTTATTACATCTTTTCTAAATTTGTCAGAAGTTTGGCTAAATAAAAAACTAAAAAGGGTTATTTAAAATCTCTCCTTACTTTTCTGTAACTGGCTTTTGTATTTTTTTTTTTTGTATTTTTTTTTTTTTTGTATTTTTGGTAAAAACATGCTGTGATTGCAAAGAAGACCTGTTTTGGACATTTAGAAAAAACTTCACAATTATTTATTTTTAGACTGCCCAAAAATGATATCAGATAAAAAGCCGCACTCAAGAGAAGTTGCTAACTGTTTACCCTGGGTATAACTAACACATTTCAATTTTCTTTTTTTGTTGTTGTTGTTTTTAGCAGTAGCAGTGTAAGGCGTATTCCATGTAAGTTACCAGGAGGACTGCACTACTTGGAGATCACCGATCAAGGTAATTATTAAAGGTTGAGAAAAGATAAAGTAAACACTGTATTTCATTTGACCGGATAGATTTGCTTTATGGTAATAACACTAATTTGAAGTATTTTTGTACTTTTTCAGGGGAAGCACAAAAGACTGTTTGAAAAGGCAAACTGAGTTGAGACCTAAAGGTAACAGTATTTTTTTCCTTTTTTATTTTATAGGAGTTGATGCCAAGGATTACATCCATAAGTCCAAGACGGGTTAAAAAATATAGTAAATGTTAAAATTTAAGTGTTAAATTACAAATGGTCATACACTTGAGCTTGCATTTAGTGGCACTTTGACAAAATTTCACTCTTAACCTGATTTAATCAAACCAGCAATTTTCTCTTTGACTGAAATGACACAGGGATGTTCCAGAAGATGTTCAGTGAATGTCAAATGTTCATTTGAACAAAAAGTGACATACAATTATTGGCACCTTCTCAGTAATTCATAAAACACCCATTGGCTCTCTATTTCAAACTTTTTCTATGAATGCAGACCAGCTTCTGTCACATCTCCATTACTGTTTTTGCCCATTCATCTGTATAGATGAGCTCCAACTCTCTTTAGTTGAGGGTCTCATGACCATTCACCTTTATCTTTATCACCTTTTAACAGTTTCTCTGTCAGATTCAAGCCAGACTTTGTTGAAAAAAAAAAAAAACTTTGGTCATTATTTAGTTGCCTTTGTTTGGTGTAAAAAGGCTCAGAATTGAATAATATCAGAATCTTTTTCACACACAATGATTAAAATGTAATGCTTTGGGGTTTTTTGTTTCCTAATGGACATGAGGGGTGTTACTCAGTAAGCTGGGCTTATTTGCCCAAGTCAGGCTTATTTTGTCGTCTTTTAGGTTTCATAAACCAGGCTCACCCTGAGCACGGTTCTGTTAGCATGGCAACTTACGCTGAGGATTTACAGTGCCTTCCAAAAGTATTCACACCCCTTGAACTTCTTGACCTTTTGCCACATTTCAAACTTTAAACATAAAGATATAAATTTGATTTTTTTTGTGAGGAATCGACACCAAGTGGGACACAATCGTGAAGTGGAACAACATTAATTGGATGTTCCAAACTTTTTTAACAAATAAAAAACTGATTATAGGGGTTTGCATAATTATTCACACCCTTTACTGTCAGTGCAGCCAACTCACTCCAGAAGTGTCCTGATGATTTCTAAATGATCCAGTGTTGACCTGCGGGTCGTCTTATGATCGGAAGGTCAGAGGTTCGAATCTCGGCTCCCACATGTGCTTGTGGTCGTTGTGACACTTCACCCACCATGCCTACAGTGGCCATGCCTACTGTGAACGCATGGCCACTGTAGACAAAGTGGGCCCTGGATGGGAGACTTCCTTGTGAAAATCCAGAAGCGAAGCAAATGTTGTGAGAGTGAGTGATTGCTGGTGGTTGGACGGTCCGTTAGCGCAGGTGTTTGCAGCCACACTCCTGTCGGTCAGCCCCAGGGCAGCTGTGGCCACAGTAGCATCATCAGCCAGACTGGAGTGAATGATTCCCCTTCCCTTGTCTCTGTGAAGCGCTTTGAGTGACTTGTCACATGAAAAGCACTATACAAATACTGTTCCTTTTTTGGTTTGATTAAATCAAGTTTGAGTGAAATTTTGTCTGTAGTGCCAATAAATGAGAGCTCAACTGAGTGCTAAAAAATCCTCAAAGCACAGAAAAAGTTAACACGCATTCACATATTTGCTTTGTGAGCAAATATGAGTGTTAACTCTTCTTCCTTCTCATTCTCTTACATTTTTTTAGGTGTACCACAATCACATCCAAAGTACATCAGTCTTGAATGTTGTGAAGGCTCTGTAGTACATGGTGAGTACAGTATATTCAAATCAAAGCTTATATTAAAGTTCAACTGGACCAAATAAGTTGTAAAAAAAAAAAAGTTGTAAAAAAAATTATTTGGTCCAGTTGAACTTTAATATAAGCTTTGATATGTAGTATTCATGGATTAATGAGAGCATTCAAAAGTATATTCTAGTCTTTTAAGTAACACAATATTTAACAGTTAATACACAAAGGGCATCTGTGACTTTAATTTGTCCTCAATAATATCTCAATTTTGGTTTAGTGTAGTTTGAAATATATTTTTTTAGAATTATGAGACAAATGGCAACAATAAATAAATAATAATAATTGTCATATTTTGTTTCTCCACAGTGGCAGTGTAAGGGGTGTTGCATACAAGTACCAACCAGGTCTGCACTGCTCAAACATTATAGGATTAAACATCCTCACTTTGGCCGCACTGCCCGCTATCCATGCACTGATTTTTCTTACCCATGCACATTTAAAAATTTGAATAGTTTACTTATTCACAATAGCAGAGTACACAAAAAGGTAGATCAAAAAGTACTCTGCACCTTTTCCTGTCATTTGTGTCGATCCAAAAAATTTGGTAGTGAAAGAGAATATTTCATTCATATCAACACTCATTTAAACAAATTTGAAAATGTGACTTGTATGTTCAATGGTTGCAGTTTTCAAACATGCATTTACGGCACATTTAAGTCCCACAAAAGTCGGAATCACACCCCACATACTCTAAAGGATTTTAATCCTGGTATTGTAACAATCACTGCTTTACAGTCTTCTTCTGACCAACTGCTTGATTGCCAGGGGGAGGAGGAACAAGGTGTTGATGCAGAATTTTCCAGTGAGGTGCTAAATCCTGAACACCCAAAAGACGCAACTGAGCAGCAGCTGGCCACAACCTTACTGCAATTGGAGTATTTGGTACACATGCCAGGTATTGCTGTTGATGCGTTTCTTCAGGAACTAAACTATATACTTAGCTCTGCGTCAGCCACAGTTTCCAGTAGAGTTGTAAAAGAAATTCTTGAGCGAAATCAAGTTCAATTTGAGGATGATTTAGTTAAGGATATTACAACTGCATTATCTACTTCCAATCCAATTTGCAGAGCTATTGAAAAAGGGGGGTCTCTGAGTACTCATCATAGAAGGCTAAAATACTACAAAGAGAGATTCTCTGTTGTTGAGCCAGTCACCTACTTGCTAGGTGGTAAAAATGCCACTTTTCAGTATGTTCCAATTTTAAAATTGTTACAAGTTCTAAATTGTAAAACTATTTTGGATGCAGTTCTTTCCCATCATCGAGGCAAGAGAGAGTTTATTCCTAGTCCCTCTCATGAATTCAAATCTCCAGAAGATGGCAGTTTTTTTTATAGAAAATGACTTACTTAATGCAAATCAAATAACTATTTCTGTTCGTCTCTATGCCGATGAGTTTGAGGTGTGTAACCCTTTAGGCACATCCAGGAAAAAACTCAAGCTCTGTGGTGTCTACTGGGTTCTTGGTAACCTACCACCAGGTTCTCAATCAGCATTATCATCTATTTATCTTGCAGCTCTTTTTAAGAGTGTAGATGGAAAAGAATATGGCTATGAACGTGTGTTGGAGCCCCTTCTACAAGATCTTCAAATCTTAGAGACTGATGGTGTATTTGTGCCCTTGTTGGGCTACTCTGTTAAAGGTACAGTGCAGTGTATTATAGCAGACAATCTTGGAGCTCATGGTATTGCTGGTTTTCTAGAAAATTTTTCATCAGATTTTTTTTGCCGATTTTGCACAGCGAAGCGATGTGACGTTGACGTAAACACTGTTGCCTCTGGCGTTTTTAATCTTCGAAGCAAAGAAGAACATAGTGTTCATGTAAAAACGGCTCTTGAGAAAGGCTCGCATTGTTTTGGAGTTAAACGAGAGTGTGTTTTTACAAAGCATCTCACACATTTCCACGTTCTGACAGGTTTTCCACCTGATTTGGCTCACGATTTATTTGAAGGCATCTTGCCTGTTGAGTTAGCATATTGTTTGTCTCTGTTGATTTCCAAAAAGTTTTTCACGATCAGTGATTTAAACCAAGCAATATTGTCTTTTCCTTTTAAATGGTCAGACAAATCAAATAAGCCTCACATTGTACCACAAAACTTCCATACTCGTAAAACGATAGGGGGCAACGCTCATGAGAATTGGAGTTTGCTAAGGTTTTTACCCTTTTTTGTGGGTCATTTGGTGCCTCAAAATGAACCTGCCTGGTTGGTGCTAATGGATTTGAAAGACCTTGTGGATCTTATTGTGGCTCCAACACATACAGACGAAACTATAGGTTACCTTGAGAGCAAGATCATTGAACACAGACAACGATACCAGGATGTTTTTCCAGCTGTCAGACTTTTGCCTAAGCACCACCTGATTGAGCATTATCCTCACATGATAAGGTGTTTTGGACCTTTGATTGTATTATGGACACTTAGGTTTGAGGCCAAACATAGCTATTTTAAGCAGATTGCAAAGCAGACCAGTTGTTTTAAAAATATTCCGGTCACTCTTGCTTCAAGACACCAATTTATGATTGCTTTTCACCTTCAGTCCTCCTCCTATGGTAAACAAAGTCTTGAAGTGCCTAATGCATCTTTGTTTCCAGTTGATCTTTTGAACCAAGACATTGCTTTAGCTGTAAAATCAAAATACCCACACACAACAGAAGTACATGTTGCAAAAGTAGCCTCCATATGTGGCATAACGTACAATGTGGGCATGATTGTTTTACATGGATCAGAAAGTGGCATGCCAGAGTTTGCAGAAATCCTTCAGTTGTGTATCATCAATAATCAGTTACACCTTATTGTACGATTGCTCTGTGGATGGTACTTGGAGCATTACCGAGCCTTTGACCTCACTACATCCCCAACAAGACAAATAAAGCTGTTACAGCTAAAAGAGCTGGCAGACCTTTATCCACTTGCAGACTATGCTGTTGGGTCGAGTCGAATGGTGACCTTGAAAAGACATGTCATTATTAAAGGTTGGTTGTTTGAATTTAAGTTGATCCCCATTTGTTTATAAATATGTTAGAGTTGGACAATTTATCAAGTTGTAATCCAAAATTGCAAAACTGTCAACCAATAATTCAGAGATGCATTGATAAAGGGCAGGCCATTAACAAAAATACACAATCATAAGCAATCACTCCTCAATCCATTAGTATGGGAATTGGGCAGCAGCTCTAATGTGTTGTATCAAGATAATTGCACCTTGTCTATAGACTTAGGTTCCAGCAGATATAGGAGCATAAAGAAACATGAACATTTTTTAAGGATTTCAACTTATCCCCCCCTTCTTCAAAAAAAAGTAATTGCCAAGCCATTTTAATCTTAAGCTTTTCGATCCACCCAAGCAGTATTTTTGATCATCTTTGTGTAGTTAGACTCACTGCAGCATAGTTAACTAAGCTATCTGCATGCCCTTCTATTATAACTCTTGTTAAAATCAGCATGCAGTGCATGGGATGTCATTATTTTTTTAATATACTTTTTATAATCTATAGATAAAGAAGAATGAACCAGCCCTTTGTGCTAAAAGTCATCCTGCTGGACAATACCGCCCAAAGGCTGACTCTGCCTAATGGATTACCAGACACAGTTGAAGAACTTATGGAAGAAGTCATACGCCAATGTGGACTTGCATCGAATATCAGACTTCAATTCATGGACCCACTGTTTGGAAATGAGTACATGAATCTTACAAACATCAACGAACTCCAGGACAGAGGGACTATTAGAGTGATGAGTGATGTGTCAGAAGAATCAGACTCGGTGACCTTAGTACTTTCAGATGTATCATCCATATCTTCATTGCCTGTGACAGAATCATCGTCCTTAGCATCCCTTCCTCTGTCAGAGTCATCATCACAACTTTCATTTCCTCTGTCACAATCATCTCCATTAGTTTCAATACCTATTTCAGAAGCAGCAACCTCTGCCCGAGCAGATGAGACCTCTCTTTCCAGCTGTTTTACTGAGGACACAGACATTCTTTCATCGCCCCAGTCAGACCTTGGGGTTGGAAAATCATCCTGGCCACCCACATTTATTGTGCCAGTTTTTTCATATGACAGTGAGCTGAAACTTGAAAAAGGAAATGCCATGTACAAGGAAAATGGAACTTTACTCCTGCCCGATCTCAAACTGCTTTCAAATATCCTAGAGAATCTTATTCAGGAGATTGTGCGCTACAAAGTGTATGTTACAGATAAGCAGTTTAACAGTGTTGGTGCAGCCCTCATCTCAAAGCATCCCTGTTTGACAGAGAGAGGGTCAGACAGTGGGTATGCTGGATGGAAGAAAAGTTTAAAAGACAAACTGGCACATTACCGTACAGAGTTAAGGAAACTTGGTTGTCCAGAGGTGGTAGTTAATGCAATGACCAGCAAGCCACAAGGCAGGAGTCCAGCATTCAAAATAAAAAGACCGAAGCGGTCTGAAGTTAACTACTGTCCACAGTTTCCAGTCGGTGAAACTGAAGCAACATTAGAAAAACTTAGAGTAGAGCTTCTAACCGACATAAAGCTGAGAAATGGCAAAGAGATGGTGAAAGCAAAGATGGAAAAGACCTTTTCATACCGAAGATATGAGGTGATCCGAGATGCCCCCATGGTCCAGGACTTTAAAGGAAGATGGCCAGCCCTCTTTGACGTGTTTGAGGTATGTTTAAAACTCCTACCTGGATCTTTTAAAAGTATTGTTTTAACATTGTTTAAACAATATATTCCCTTTTTGCCTTTTGTTGCTTTTGCCATATTTTATTGCATTTTGTTAGTTTGTTGTCATGTTTTTATTTTCCGTGACTTTTATTTTTTTTCATTATTTGTTACATTTTTGTTTTGTTTTTATTATGTTTAGTTGCATTTAAGTAGGGCTGTCGCAATCACTGCAATATTGCCTCACAACGGTTTTACCAAATTACAAAAGAGGGAGCACTTATCGTAGTGGCTATGTTGTTGAAATGTTTTATACACAAAAACTTTAAATATGACAAATATAATATTATATTGTATATATTATTATAATATTATACGTGTGTGAGAAGTTAAACTTGTTTTGATGAATGATATTCAATGTTAGTCTTTCGCATTTGATGTAGCATGTCCATGAATAATTATTAATTATTACATTTTATTACATTTTCTTTTTCAAACTTATAATTTCTTAGTTGAGCCTATTTTTCAATTCAAAGTGTACATACAACAAATAATATTTAAAAACAGTTTAAATTAGGGATGTCCCGATCCGATCACGTGATCGGAAATCGGCCCCGATCACGCGTTTTAAGACTCGATCGGAATCGGCCGTCACCTCCTGATCAGGACTCGGATGTTTACTTTACGTGAATCACAGATAGTTATTGCATGAGAGTCTGTTCTCTGTGCAGCGCGTCCTCAGAGCCCGGGGGCAGATAGATAAACCTGCCCCTTCTTAGCATCGCGAGTCAAATGCTTCTCCACATTAGAGACCTGCAACGGGCGGGTTTTCCCGCGGGTCCTGCAGATCCCGTTCCAAATCCTTCGAGTTCGGGCGGTATTTATGTGGCTTCGGACGGGACCAGGCGGGAAGTCTAAAACACTGCAGGTCCCGCACTTGTCCCGGAAAGCAGCGCGCAGAGCTGCCGTGCGCCAAATGCCTTGGGCGAAATGCCTAGGTTTTACACGCTTTTACACGTTTGTAAAGTTGTCTTGATTCGGTCAGAGCACGAGCCTGACCTTTTACCGCTTTCCTGGTCTCAGCGGAGCTGATGGGTGCGCTTTTTGGTCCTGGATGTGTTTGTGGTGCTGACATGAGCCTGAACTGACACAGGGGAGAGTCTGAGGAGGAGAGAGGGCAGGAGATTCCTCTGTACCTTGTAGCTTCATTTTCTTTCTGGACTAGTAATGTGGTAACCAAAGAGTTCTCCTGGTGGATAACGGGTTGTGGGCGTGAATGGCAATGCGAGATGATCTGCGCTCAGCGTATGTTAAAGTGCGTCTCCCCAATTCCCTTTGTGTCAAATATATATATACATTACCATATATATACATGGCCATCTTAAGATGGTCTTGTATGATAAATGAGAACATTATTTCTAATGAGTTATGGCAAATTCATTCATAGATGTTTATTGTATATTATTATATGTTTAATATAATATAATATAATATAATATAATATAATATAATATAATATAATATAATATAATATAATATAATATAATATAATATAATATAATATAATATAATAAAGTATCGGATCGGGACTCGGTATCGGCCGATCCTCAAAATTGAAGGACTCGGACTCGGACTCGGGTCCCAAAAAACCTGATCAGGACATCCCTAGTTTAAATAATCTGTTTATTTAAAAAACAAATTATAGAAGTTTTGTGACTCTAAGGGGATTTGTATATACATTTTGTAAAGGTGAAAAATCTACAGTGTTTTAGGGTTGTTTCGAGTAAAAATCAATTAAAATTGTTATCGTCCATAATGACTTAAAAAAAAAGAGAGATTTTACTTTTTTGGCAAAATCGCCTAGTACAAGAAGCACAAGGGAGCTACTTACCAAAACTAATCACTAGTCATTTGCATTGTTTTGAATTTTTTACAGTTTATCTTGGAATTTTTATGTCTGTCTGCAATTTGTTTATCTAATTTCAGATAAATTCAGAGTTCAAGCGATTGACAACCCTGCCACTCCAGTCCCGCTTTCTGTCTAAACTGGATCTTTTGTCTCGCAAACTTCAAGCCTTGTATGAGAAGAGGGGAGGACAAATTGGAAAGAAGCTAAAGCAACTGATGGAAGAAATGAAAACTGTAAGAATTCAAGTTTTTTTGTAATTGAACAAAATTACAAATGTTTGTTTATATGAGTATAAACAAACATTTGTAACATTTGTCAACTGTGCATCAGGGCAATAAATTCTGGTTGCACATCTGTTTTACTTTTTAATTTGTTAAAACCAATCTAGAGGAATTGTGAAAGATTCAGTAGTCAGATTATAGTACACTAATTAGTCAATGCAAAGAGAAATGTTACTAATTACAGTTTAACATGGACAAATCATCATTACTAAAAGATGACATACATTGGAATTGGCTTAATTAACATTTTATTTAAAGGTACATTGTGAAAGATTCATGGTTTTTCCACTTGTAGAGGTCACAGCCATCAGGTGTACTGTTGCCAAAAAAGCAGGTGTTTACTGTTTAAATCATGTGGAGCTTTCTTTGAACCTCAATGAGTGTAGCAGTAACCACAGAACATTGAAAGAAATGTACATCATGGTTGCCCATGAGGCTGCTCAAAAAATGCTAGAGCATTATTTAAGGGTTAAAGCGCCGTATAGGAGTTTTTCTTTTACATCAGATGCACTATGTTGACCTCAAACCTTGTAGAGACATCAAGTAATGGATTATTTATCGTTTTTATCCATAGTCTCTGAGCAGTATTAGGCAAGTTCTCAGTGTTCTGTATTCTGCAATGAAAAGAATGTTAAGTATTACTCCAACACTCAACAATTCTGCAAAAGCATGCACAAAGCTATGGTTGGCAAAAATTTATTATTAAATGGTATATAACCGTTGGTGTCTATAACGTAAGGGAAATTGTGATTTACAAATTAGATTGACGTGTTTTTTTCCCCAGGAATCTGGGGAGGATGATCTCGATTCCGTGAGGGAAGGTGTTCTGAGGGCGCTGTGTGTCTACTTGAATGAAGACCCTGAAAACCTGATAAAGGATCATGTTGTGAGTACAACAATATTTTACCCAAGTCACACGCATGGAAATGGTCATACACAGGGCTGTAGACTGCGACTAAAATGGTCAAATTTTCAATGGTTTTAGCAGATTGCGCGAAGAAAAACAGCCAATACTTTGGTGGCTCTACCACAGACTTAACTTAGCATGATTGCTTATTTGGCCTTTGATTGAATTGAACAAAACCAAGGACAAATGCATCTGTCTTTTGGTCACTGACCTTATGCCTGTCTCGTAACATGCAAGCTGAGTGCTCCAAGTGCGTGCCATCCCCAAAGTTGGAGATTGCGCTTCACTGTTAACAGCACCAGACCCTGAGTCTCATGGATGGATGGATGGATGGATATATAAAAACTTTATTATCCCTAGAGGGAAATTCAAGTATCCAGCAGCTCAATGCACGCACACATCGTCATATATAAAATCAGTATAAAAAAATCAAGTCGAAATAAAAGTCAAGTTAAAAAAGTCCATGCAAGTCAACCAAGAGGCACTAAAGTCAATGACACAACAAGATTAAATTCAGACACCTTTAAGAATGATTAAATAGTCTTACGGCAGTCAGCACAAAGGAGTTCGTAAACCACTCAGTCCTGGAGCTCAGTGAAATCAGATTTTGACCACTTCTGCTTTTCTGAGCCGCCAGAACACTGTGGAGGGGATGAGAGATGTTCTTCATAATGGCATCCAGTCTCCTTCAACTGCGCAACTCCACCAACGCACTCAGAGAGTATACGGCCCTCCCAATTAGAGAACAATTCATGACACATGGATAAAGACCCTGTGGCACAGTGGACTTTACCAATCGCTATTACTGCAACATCATGCGAAAGCTTTCTAGACACTCATGGCCATATCTTCCACCCAGTCTTAGCCTTAGTCTTGGTCTTTTTTTAGCACCTCTTTTTTGAGCTGCCTCACCACTACATGCGCCAATGACTCTAAAACCATGAGGGAAGGATGGGGGCATAGGGTGGAGCACATATCTCACCAGATTTTAGCTCAGCACCTCAAAGTCTTTAAAATCCTGAATAAGACTAAAGTTTGCCCCAAGAACGCGAAGATAGAAACAGTCCAGCGTGTCTGAAACCTGTTTATTTTGTCACTGTCTTAAAACCGAGGGAAAAGACAAGGGCTAAGAGCGGCCTCTCTGTAGTGGGCTAGTGCATTATTTACTATTTTACAAGAGAACTAGTAGAGACAACATAGAATCAGACGAACAGAAATTTATTTTTGCCCATTATCACTTGTTTAAATTGTCCAAGAATCACAGAGAAAACTTTCCAAACTGTTATTAGGAAGAAACAAATGGCAGTTTGTCGACTGGCAGTATATACCTTACTGTGCAGTACTGTGATAACCTTATCACAGTAAGGTGATAAGGTATCCAGTAAGTTAGGATACCTTACTGTGCAGTGTCACAGTAAGGTATCCTAAAAACACATTTCATCATGATTCACATGCAGTGGGCTTATCCCCCTGCACCACATCCTGTCACTGGTTTAAAGGTGTTTTCAATAGCAGAGTAAATCACAGCTTGTCATTTCAACCTTAAGTCTTTATTCCCCAAAACTGAAGAAATGTCATGTCTGTCTCTCCCTCACATTACCATGTTGCTCATTCTGCATAGCTTCCGACTATCTAGGATTGTTATATGGTATCCAAAGATTGAGCCTAATGCCATGTGCAACCCAAAATGGACAATCCACCTAATCCTTGACAGTAGTGAAAGTAAATGGTGAAAATGCTGAGTCATTTAAAGTGGCTCACAAAGAAAGAAATTACTTTTATATCCCCAAAAGTATGATATCTGTAAATATATATATTATCCATTAGTATAGATTAATTCTTTGATGTCACTTGGGCAAGCCAAAAGAAGCAGTGAGGTGCCACAAAACAACAACTTGGAACGCATATTTAGATGTTTAGTAAGTCCAATATTCTAGTTTTGTAAATAAAATCTGATACATAACAGATTGATTTGAACAGCCTTATTTCATGCAGTCTTTCAGATGAGTTGTCAACGACACTGGCTGAAGCGTATTGACTGGTGTCTCTTTGCAGGGACATGACAACACTGTATTTGAGGACTACGCAGAGGAGACCACTGTGGGAATCTTCACTTCAAGACGCCATGAGGCCCAGTCCAAACCAGATGATATTGGAATCATCCTGGAAGGCCAGGTTGTCATCCAAGAACTGGACAATGTCCCTTTGGCCATTTCCCTTCTCTTCGGTCTACTGTACGCCCTAAACATGGATTATCCTCCACAACTAAGGTACTTCTTTGAAGTGGTCCAAAAGGTGATCATGGAGTTGGATGGCGGAGTCCTGTCCAGAAAAGCACAAGCACTAATAAATAGACTCTATGAATAGTGTTTTTGGAAATGGCCTGCATTTGCATTGTTCATGCATTCATTGCGGTTGAAGGTGAAAGCTTTGTTTAGTTTCATTTTGATAATGCAGCTTTAAATTTCAAGATTTTTTATTTTATACCTGAACTGTTGTCAGTTTATTTTTTATTTATTTATTATTATTATTATTATTATTATTATTATTATTATTATTATTATTATTATTATTATTATTATTATTATTATTATTATTATTTTGTTTCGGCGTCATAACATTTGAGCAGTTCTTTGCAAGGCTTTATACGTCACCAAAACGGCATTTTTTTTTTCTCTGTTTCATCGTGTAATTGTCTGCTGCCTCCAGACAAAGGCAAATTCCCATATATTTTGCATCATAAAATGTTAGGTATTAATTTAGAGGTACCCAAAAATGTGTTTAACCTCAGTTGTTCAATTCAAATGGAATTTTAGCATGCATGTTTTAGGATATTTTTATATGCATTAGAGTTGGAATGTCAACGTTGAGCAGTTTTACAGTTTTTATGAAAGTATAAGGTCAGTTTTCTTACAAGTTTTTTTTTTTTTTTTTGTCAAAAAGCCACATTGTATTTGTAACCAAACAGTTACACTCACTGCAGACCGCCCAGTGTTAAATCAACCATAAAGCATGAAGACAGCGACAGACTAGATATCGATGTATGACTGAGCATGCAATTATTGGCACCCCTGACAAAATTTCACTTTTAAGTTGATTTCTAGAAGAAGTGTCATTGTTGGAAAAAAAAAAAAAAAAATATATATATATATCACAACTTTTATTTACATTTGAACATAAAGTGACATGTTCACAATAACTGGCACGTTCTCAGTTATTCATAGAAAACCCTATAACCCCATAATTACACACCAGCTTCTGTCACATTGCTTTTGCCAATTCATCTGTATCGATGAGCTCCAACTCTTTAGTTGAGGGTCTCCTGCATCACCTTGATCTTTATCACCCTCACCAGTTTCTCTGTCAGATTTATGTCAGGCTCTAGCTAAGCCACTGCAAAACATTGTGTGTGTCTGACAATCATTTCTTCACCACTTTTGCTGTGTTTTTGGTCTTTGTCACAGTAATGTCCAGAAAGTAGCCAAGACAATTTTTGTGCAACTGTTTGATGTTGTTTTGGGTAAATGTCCATGTGGTCTTCTATTTTTATTGTGCTGTTCTATTTGGCTAAGTGTATTGGTCCATTAGGAAACAAACACAAAGCATCACATTTTCACACTAAACAAAGGCATCAGACCATAAAACAGAGGACTAGATGACATCTAGTCTGATGTTTTATGATCTGATTTTAAAAAAAAAGTTTTATTTGCCCATTCTGAGGTTGTCTTTGCTTGGTGTGAAAAAGCTCAAACTTCCACTTTAAAAACATCAGACTCACGTTCACACATGGTGATGAAAATGTGATGCTTTGAGGGTTTTTGTTTCCTAATGGATCTAGATACTTAACCTAAAGGGATTTGGTCAATGAAAAAAAGAGCATAAGATGAAGATCCTCCCCAACAACATCAAACAGAGAAACTTGGTCTGGGCCACTTCCTGGACATTCTGCGACAACAACCCAAAAACACAAAACAAAAAGGGTGAAGAAAAACTTGTTAGACATAAACAGTGTTTTGCAGTGTCTGAGCCAGAGCCTGACTTGAATCTGACAGAGAAACTGTTGAAGGTGATAAAGATCAAGGTGATGCAGGAGACCCTCAACTAGAGAGAGTTGGAGCTCATCGATAGAGATGAATGGGCAAAAAATACCAATGGAGACGTGACAGAAGCTGGTCTGTAATTATAGGAAAAGTTTGATTGGTGAATAAATCAACTTGAAGTGAAATTTTGTCAGGGGTGCCAATAATTGTGGGCTCAACTGTATGATGAAAGTAATTTTAGCTTTATTTCTCAGACAAGTACAAAACATTGCAAAAGGCAATCTGAAAACCGCTATATGATTGTCACTGTTAAGTCAGACAATGAGCGTAACTGATCAATAGTTTTTTCTTGCAAATATTGCTGTTTGAAAATCTCTTTTATGCTGAGATAGTCATGTTAAGCATACTGTTCAAATAAATATTAATGTTATATTTTTTTAATATTGAGTACTGCTTTGATTGCTTTATAGGTCTAAACTAATTTTGTAATTGTAATTTATTGCAGATTGCATGAAAAAGAACTGCGTATACAATATGAGAGTAAATTGTTTATTCAGAGCACAAAGCAATAGAATGCTAATGGTTTAAAATATTTATGTGTATATATAACATTTAAAATACGCTAAAGGCACATGATCTTATTTGGCGTTTACAACATTAAATAGTTTGACTCTAATTATATATATTTATTATAGTGATATTGCAGAGTTTTTTTACGCAACAGAAACATGATTTTTTTAAAACTCAAAAACTAAAAATTATCTCGCTCACATTGCATGTATTTATTCTAATACAAGACATAGAAGTGTTTTGCAGCCAAAAAATAGTCATATTGCGCGCAACCACTTTCCATGTCTTTTTTAAGCTGTGTCTGCGATCTTTTTCTTTCAGTGCAGATGCTTTATTCAGTCAACTAAAAATGCCAAATCTGCCAGCCGTACAGGATCTGATAGTTGTGGCATGCATTGTCCCTTGTTTGCCAGGAACTGTCCTTTTTCCTCCCTGAGATAGAAAAAGCATTGCTGTGAAGCAAAGACCGCTTCCAGTTGCTTCACCTTCTTAGTGCAGTTGCTCCTGAGTAACTTGTCATATGCACTAGAATGTTTTGACTGGTAGTGTCTTTCCTTTCTTTAAAAAAAAAAATAAAAAAATCTGCAGTTTCCATTTAAGAAATCATCTGGAAAGGGTCGCAGAGAAGTCACATAGTCAGAGGGAGGCAACAGAGCATTGCTGCCATCATTCAACAACACACAATTGCATTTTGTATCTCAGAGATATGCATATTCTCTTTGACAGCACTGATGAGCCACAAATTATACATTATATGACAGCGGCTGTGTAAAATCTGACCACAGGCCAGACTTTGGACATGCCTGGTTGAGATGAACATAAGGAACATGTTTTTAGAGAGACAAGCTAACAGGGCTCCTCCCCTTCTTCTCCTCCACATTCTGATTCTTCCTGCCCAGATCTGCCTCCATAGTTGTGCTGCTTCCTCCTCAGCTTCAAAGTGGTTTTATGGCAGTATTTTAATATCCAACTGTAGTACTCAAATGAAAATAGACAGATAATTTGTTGTTGTACATGCTCTTTTATTGTAAATATCGGTATAATACAGTAAACATGAAGGTGAAAATACAGGCAAGTCCACCACCAAGATGCAACATCATCAAGGACGCTGATGTTCAGATTGCAGAATAGTCACCATTCATCCTCCCATCCTCAGGAGTTTGTACTTCAAAGATGTCACTCTCAAGTCTGTAAGTCCATACTTACCGTACTCGATATTTATTTGATGAGAAGAAAAAGACGAGAAGTGAACAATGACCAGGAAAAAAAAGACAAGGATGAGAAGAATATAATAAAGTAGAGAAAAAAGGCAGAGGAGAAGAAGAAAGGAGAAGACAGAAAGAGGAACGAATGAAGACAAGAAGGAGGAAAGGGAAGAAGAGAGAAATGTAGTAGAAGGAAGAGGAGAACATGAAGAAAAAAGGAGGCAATGGAAAAGAACAAAGGAAAAGAAGGAGAAAATGAAAAATAGCAGGAAGAAGAGGACAGAGAAGATAGAGGAGAAAGAACGAAACGACAGGACAAAATGTAGAAAAGAATAAGGACAGGAAGAAGGCCAATAAAAGGAGAAAGATGAGAAGAGAAGAATGACAAAGTAGAAGACGACAGAATAGAGGAGGAGAAAGGAGAAAAAGATAGAAGAAGAAAGATGGAGACGACAAGAGGGGAAGCAAAGACTGGGGAAAAGGCAAATAAATGTAGAAGGAAGAGTAGAAAAAGAAGGAAGCATCTTCAAAAAAATGAGAAAAGGGAAGGAAAATGAGGAGAAGAAAAGAACAAGGAAAAAGATAAACAAGGAAAAGAGAAAAGAAGAGATGAAAGAGAAAGTGACAAAGAAGGAGGAGGAGGAAGCAGGAGATGCAGACAGAGACAGAGGAGAAGAAAGGAGATATCAGAAGGAGGCGAAGGAAGAAAGACGGCGATAAAGACAGGAGAAAGGAGAAGACAGAAGAAGGAGAAGATGACAATAAGAGAGAAGGAGGAAAAGAGAATAAGAAGGGAAAATAACACAATGGCTGAAGAATAAAGAAGAGGAGAAGAAGGAAAGGAGGAAGAGAAGAAGGAAGAAAAACAAGGAGTAAAGGGAGGAAAAGTAGCAGAAGTAGAAGAAAGAGGAACAATGAGGAGAGAAGAGGGATGAGAAAAAATGGAGTAGAAGAAGGAGACAGGAGGAGAATGAAGAAGAGAAGAAAGAAGAGGAGAAAGAAAGTAGACAGAGGGAACAGGAGGAGAAAATAAGAATGGGAAGAAGGGAGAAGAGAAAATTAATGAGGGACAGAAGGAGGAAGAGAAGGAGGAGACATAGTAAGAAGAAGAACGAGGAGTAAAGGAGGAAGAGATGGAAAAGTAGTAAAAATAGTAGGAGAGGAAGAGAAAAAAGAAACAAGGCACAGAGGATAAAAAAGAACAAAGAGGAGAGGAAGGAGGAAAATAGGAGGAGAGGAGAAGAAAACGAAGATGGGGATGAGAGAAGAATGGCAAGACAGAAGGAGAAGAGGAGGATGAGGAAGAGCAGAAAGAGAAGCAAGGAGAGGAAGGGATGAAAAGAAGAGGAAGAAGGCAACAGAGAAGGAGGAGGAGAAAGGAGACAAAGAAAGAGTAGGAGAAGACAGAAGGAGAAGAAAGAAAGGGGAAGAAAAAGATAGGAGGAGAAGAAAGGGAAGACGGAAGAAAAACAAGGAGTAGACGACTGAAGAGGTGAAAAAGAAGGCGACAGGAGGAGAACAAGGAGAAGACTGAGAAGGAGTTAAAAGAATGAGACAAAAGAAAAGATAGAGAATGAGGAGAAGGAAGCAGAACAAGACAAAGGAGTCTGAGAAGGAGAAGAAAGGAGAATACAGAAAAGGAGGAGAAAGAGGGAAGTGGAGAAGGAGGGAGAAGATGATGAAGAAGATAAGAATAAGTGAGAAAGATGGACAAGAATCAGAGGGAGGAAAAATGAATAGGAGAAGACAGGAGGAGAAAGAAAGGGAAGAAAAGGATGAGAAAGAGTAGGAGGGGAAGGAACAAGGAGGAAAGGGAGGAAGAGATGAAGAAGAATGAGTCGTAGAAGAGGAAGAGAGGAGAACACAAAGAAAAAAGGAGAAGGATGAAGAAAAAAGGAGAAGGACACTGACAAATAGGAGGAGGAAAAGTAAGACTCGGAGACAAAATGAGGATGAGAAAGAAGGAGAAGAGGAAGGAGGTGGAGAAAGTAGAAGACAAAGGGTAGAAGGAAGGATATGGAGAAAGAAGGACAAGACAAAGAAGGAAAAAGTAGATAAAAACTAGGAGAAAGAAGGAGAAGAAGAAAACAATGAGGAAGATTAAAAAGAGATGAAGAAGAATGAGTAGAGAAGAGGAAGAGGGAGGAGAACATGAAGAAAAATGGAGTAGAAGAAAAAGGAGGAAGAGACGAACACCCATAAGCAAGAGGAGAAGACGAGAACAACAAGAAGGAGGAGAAAAGAATGAAAAAGAATACGGACAAACAAGGAGTAAAGGGAGGAAGGGATGAGAAAAGGGAGTAGTGTAAGGAGACAAAGAGAGGGTAAGAAGGAGGAGAAGATGATAAAGAGGAGTAGTAGAAGATGACAGAGAAAGGAAGAGGGTATAGAGAAGAATGAGGTAGAAAAGGAGAAGGTAAGACTTAGTAAGAGAAAAAGAAAATGAAAGAATGAATACAAGGAGTAGGAGAAGGTAAAGGGAAGATGAAGAATGAGGAGAGAATGAGAGAATGAGAGAGAGTAGAGGAAGAAGACAAAGAAGAGGAGCAAGGAGTAAAGGGAGGAACAGATGAAGAAAAATGAGTTGTAGAAGAGAAGAAAGAACAAAAATGGAGAAGGGGAGAAAATGAAGGAGGAAGAGGAGAAGACAAGAATGACAAAAAGGAAGAATGAGTGAGAATGAAAAAGGACAAAAAGAAGAAGATGGAAGGAGAAAAGGGAGGAAGAGATGAGAAGAGGGAGTAGTGTAAGGAGACAAAGGAGGAAAAGAAAAAGAGAAGGAATATGAATAGAAAAGGAACAGGAAGAAGACTGACTAGAAGGAAGAAGAGATGTGCACGAAGACAAAAAAACAAAAAATAAAAATAGGAGGGGAGGAACAGAAGAAGACAGAAGGATGATGATAAAAGAATGACAAGACAGGAGAAGAAAAGAATGAGGAAGAGTAGAGGAGACAGCAGGAAGAGGAGAAATTAGACAAAGATAAGGAGGAGAAGAGAAGGAGAATGAATGAGGAGAAGAAGAGAAGGGGAGATAAGAATGAAGGAGAGCCCTGTACTTTCCGGACTATAAGCTGCTACTGTTTTCACCCGCTTTGAACCCTGTGGCTTATACAACGATGCGGCTAATGTATAGATTTTTACGGGCGAGCTTCATGCCGTCAATACATTTAGCCTCGTCACATCAGAATGAAATTACCCAACAGGTCACAGTGGACCAATGAAACAGTTCGAATTAAATCAAACGCACACACACTAAAGTCTTCAAATCGGTCATTTTGCGCTTCATGCACACACCCTCATCATGGAAAACACACGAAGAAATGCTTATGATGCAGCTTTTAAGCTTTTAACCTACCACCTGACCCAGATGGTAGGTTTCTAGAACAATTGCAAATTAAACTATAACGACTAAGTCCTTAAACTGTTGGAAGAATTTTGTTCAAATCTAACACAAACAACTCTGCACTTTAAAATACTATAGATTAGCTCATTAGAAAATAAAAAGCTGTTTGCTGAAACTTACTTTGTCTTCTGTCCTTCAAATAATCTTTGAAAAAGGAAAGGTTCCTGTATTGGATCTCTCGGTGCACTCATCACATTGTTCTCCTAAGTAGATAAAAATTAGAACAGTTGAGAGGAACTGTTGATGAAATGTCAACACTCATGATTTGTTCACATTGACCACTGGATTGATGCCATTTAATAGAGGGAACTAGAGCAACACTGTAACAGATTTGATTTTCTTTTTATGCGTGGCCTTATAGTAGTACATGACCAAATCCTCACTGAATTATTCAGACACCTTAACAACAATGTGATGTGGTATGTAAACTCAGTAGTATCTAACTGTACAATACATCCAAATGTAAAGCAAAGACAAATGACACTTCAACAATATCTAAATATTGAAATAATACAAGCATTGCTCTATAAGATAAAATTCACTGACAACAAATAGTCAGACCTAATTGGATTGACATTCAAACATAAAGCGATTCTGAAAACATACCTGTAGTTTGACATTTTCTTTTGCCACCTCTGTTTCAGCTCTTGCTCCCAGCCTTGCTTCCTTGAACTATGTTCAAATGTCCCACCATGTGGCTTGCAGGCTCTTTTCCAACAGCTACATCTGAAGCTAAGTTTTGTAGAGAAAGTATCAAAAATATATATTATTTATTTAAGGTAACTCTAATTTCAAATCAAAAATATCTCTGTAAATTTGAGAAATCTTGTATGTTATAAACCCCAGCAGAAAAAAACTGTCTTTCTGTAGCATAACTCCTGTCAACGTAGTCTTACATGTAATTCTTGTGTTCAAAACCTAAGTACTTCAGCCAGTAAATACTATGTAACGCTTGATTCATGATAATACTACACTTGTTTTTCATGAATCAATACATGCCACGTTCAGTTTCACTCAGAAATGTCCAGTCTGTCTTGGTCTCTTTCACCCTTTTCCACATCATAGCATAAAGATTCTGCATGACATCAGAGTCACAGGAGTAAATTTTACTTGACCAGTCATCTTCTATGAGAGCATTATAAATTAAAATACTTCCATTTTGAAATCAGCATGTCAGTTGCAAAATCACAAAGCAACATCACAAAGTTGAAAATGTTAATGTTGTGCTGTGTAAACTAATGCACTCTGTTAAGTGTATTAAAATTCAAATTATAGTCACTATTCTGGACAAATTTTGGACAATATTTTTTCAATACATACCCTCATTCCGTGATTGTGCCATTTGTCTTCTAGTGATCTTGCCACCACCCCTGTTGATGCCTCCCACAGAGTTGCTTTCAGGGTCTTCTGTGATATCTGCCCAATATGGAGAATACATTTGTAGCGTAACTTCCAAAACCTTATGGTAAACCAACAAGGAACGCCATAGGTATCCCTGAACATTTAGTTTGACAACTGCTATGCTGATACATTTAATCAACCATTAAGTGAAATTAAGCACATAAAGTTCTTGAAGTTATCTCCTCATCTGTGGAAGAGGATCAACACGTCTTATTTAAAAGTTTACAAGTCACATCATTATGATCCATTATCATCCATCATACTGCCTTCTACAACAACGTTTCCACGGTCTTCTGTTACACTTAGACCTGATGGAACACGTGTAGAATGACAGTAGAGTGTAAATAATATAGGCTGTCATTTAGCAAAAGGAGCACACTGTTAGTCTTCAGCAATTAGGAAATACTGATATGTTACTGTATTTGGTAAGCTAATTAAATGTACAAATATTGTGTAAGAATTCTTTCAAAATATTATGAGATTCTATGAACCACTACATTCCTTCTCACCTTCTTCCACAGCAGCGATTTCTGGCTCTCTGTCATTGGCCATTTTCAAATCATGGATGACAGATTCTGCATATCATCAGAGCCACAACAGGAAATTTAACTTGATCAGTCACCTTTCACAATAGTATTAAAATACTAGGATACCGCAACCGTTGCACCATTGCCAAAATTAGTAAGTACCATGCGCTGCCTGTCCCTTTGCATTGATTCTGCAATCCATACTTTAAGAAAACACCTGACAGTGTGGCCTGTCACGGATCACCACACTAAGGGCAGCATTGTATAAGCAACTGATTTTTCCAAGCACTCTCTTGTCAGTGAGAAATCTGAACACTTGCTTCCAATCCATGGCTGAAAATGGCAGTCACCAGGTTGTTAAAAGGACAGTTATTTCATTCTGTAGATTTAGTTGACCGTTTTAGATTATCAGACTGTCAGCATATCTTACCTTACTCTGTCCTATCCTTGCTGCTTTTGTTCTCCGTTGGCTGAGGAAATTTTCTGAAGTGCACTGTGAAACACCAGTACAGACACATAATTATAACTGTACAAGTATGCAAAATATATTTCATTTGAGGAACAAATCTTGGTGGTGGACTTGCCGGTATTTTCACCTTAATTTTCACCTTAATTTTTACCGTATTTTACAGATATTTGTGATAAAGAACATGCACAACAACAAAATATCTGTCTTTATTTTCATTTGAATGGTAGGGTTGAATATTAATTTAAAAATGTGACCATAAAACCACCTTGAAGCTGAGGAGGAAGCAGCACAACTATGAAGGCAGATCTGGGCAGGAAGAGTCAGGATGTGGAGGAGAAGAACAGAAGGAGCCCTGTTAGCTTGTCTCTTTAATAACATGCATCTATCATATAATGTATAATTTCTGGCCCACCAGTGCTGTCAAACAGAATACGCATATCTCTGATGCAAAATGCAATTTTCTTTGTTGCTGAATGTTAGCAGCAAGACTCTGTTGACCCCCTCTGAATATGTAACTTTGCTGCCATCCTTTCCAGACGATTTCTGAAATGGAAACTGCAGATTTAAAAAAAAAAAAAAAAAAGACCCTGTCAGTCAAAACCTTCTAGGGCACATGACAACTTATCCAGGAGTGACTGCATTAAGAACATGAAGTAACTGGAAGGTGTCTTTGCTTCACAGCAGCACTTTTTCTATCTCAGTGGGGAAACTGATCAGATCCTATATGGCTGGCAGATTTGCCGTTTTTAGTTGACCTAAAAAAAGCATCTGAATGTGCTGAACATGAGACTTCAAGGATTAGAGCCAGTTGTCTGCACACATCAAAGCCTTTGGAAACAAGCTACAACTTTTCCAAAAACACTTGTCACAAACTGAGCCTGACACTGCACATTTCTCAGCTCTACAGGAGGTAATGAACAGTTTTCCACAGGACAATATTAATACATAAACAATGAGTTTAAACAACTCTCAGCTATTGGACCCTGATGATGCTCCTCATCAGCTGCAACTGGCTTTATTTTATTTTTGTGGTTGTTTATTTTATTTTTCTGATTATTTTATTTCTCCAGTTGTATGTTTTATTTTCTGGCTGTTTATTTTATCTTGCCAGTTGTTTGTTTTATTTTTCCAATTTTTTATTTTATTTTTCCAGTATTTTATTTTCTTTTTTCTTTTCTTTTTTTGGTTGTTTATTTTATTTTCTGGCTGTTTATTTTATTTTTCCAGTTGTTTATTTTCTTTTTTCTTTTTTCGGTTGTTTATTTTATTTTCTGGCTGTTTATTTTATTTTTCCAGTTGTTTATTTAAATTTTTTTGATTGATTGTTTATTTTATTTTTCCAGTTGTTTATTTTATTTTTCTGGTTGTTTATTTTATTTTTCTGGTTGTTTATTTTATTTTTCCAATTTTTAATCTTATTTTTCCAGTTGTTTATTTTATTTTCTGTTGTTTGTTTAATTTTTTAAATTTTCCAATTGTTTACTTTATTTACCGAGTTTTCTTTCATTTTCGCAGATGTTCATTTGATTTGTCCAGTTTTTTGTTTTGTTTTCTCAGTTGTTTGTTGTATTTTTCCACATGTCTATTTATTGTAGTTGTTGTTGTTCACTTTATTGTCATTGTTTGTTGCGTACATGTCCATTTCTAGCCTCAAATTTGACATATTACACGTGATGATATTCTTGATTATGAATGCAAATAATGTAGTGGTGGCTATCGATGAAGAGACATCTTAAACAACAAAAATGTTTGTTTCATTCATATTTATCTGTGCTTTTTTCATGTCTACTACATTCACAGATTACTGCAAACTCAAAGTGCAATTATAGCGATTACATTCAACATTTTAAGACTTTTTGTAAACTCAAGCACTTTCAGTGTCTTGAAAAGTGATCTATTATGGGATGGGTACATTGTTTGATGGTAGCAGGACTGTCATAGCTAACGTTAACTCTGGTGCTAGCAGCAACATGCTTTGCATTAAGGTGATCAGTAAACTCTTTGTTGCACAATTTGCACACAACCACACTTTTATCCAAGCTGCCATCGGGAAGATTGTTAGAAGAAAATGTTCCACCCAGCAAGCTTAATGTCGTCTCCTCTTCCTTCAAACTCTCTTGTGCGCTGCCATTACTCAACACATCCTGTGTATCTTCTTCGCAGCTGGAAAAGACCCTGATGTGTTTCTATTAACGTCTCCGTGCTTTTATATTGATAGTCTGGCATCCTACAAAGTAACTTCCTCTGACTACCGACGTTTTTTTTTCCTTCTTAAAATCTGGCAAACCCGTCTTTTCTGAGAATCCATGTCAAGATGCCGCGTGATGGCAGACATCATCTGAAATGCCAAAAAAATGCATTTTTTTTCTCAAAAGCCAGGATATTTCACAAATCGTGGTAATTTCCTTTTATCGTCGCTTTTTTTTCGAGCATACTTCAACGAACCTTGGTAGCTCCCTGTCATTGCTGGGCTTTTTTCTTGGTTATGAAAAGAAAAAAAACTAAGAAAAAAACAATAATGGTTAAGGTTAAAATAGAGCCTCTTGCTAAGCTTCATCACTAGGTATAGATCATATATTTAACTTCATATCAACGTCTGTCACGCACATGCGCGTGCGTGCGTCATCTTAACGCCATGGAAGCAACTATGACGCGCAGCCGAACTCCTATAAAAGACCTGCAGATCTTTCAACTGTCATTCTGCACCTGGATTTGGAGCTGATCTGTTAGAGAAACTGGGAGCTGGAAAGCTGAACTGTGGAGATTTGAAACGCTGGAAAGCATCTGAAGAATGGACCTTGTTGAAGAACAAACTCAGTGGATTACTGACAGAAGAAGAAGAAAACCGACCCGCTGGACAAACTGATCAGACAGAAGAGCAGCTGCTGTTTTGAGGCCTGACAGACCTGGAGAGTCAGCACACAGGTAAGAAAATAAAAGTGGTGTTTCTGCTTTGCATGACTCCTAAACTGACCTTCAGAAACACTTTGGACGCGATTTCAGGAGAAAATTTAGAATAAATTGTTGAATTCAAAGTTTGTTAAGTAACGGAATGTTTGACGACCTGTTTGAAAAACAGTTTTGGTGATACAGACGGTTTCTTGGTGTAATTTCCGTGTTTATGAATTTATTTTATATGAAAAGTTGAGGGAAATGTATGGAATGTGTTAATATTACTGTAGTCATTCGGGAAAACTGATATTTTGGTTTGAGGACATGGATTTTTCTAGAATTTGGTGTTGAAACTTTTAGAAACAAAATGGCGTCGAGGCCATTTTTCAAAAAATGCTCTGTGTTTATTTGTGGAATCCATGGAACGGTCAGCAGAAGTGTTCGGAGAGGCGTTATGACGTCACAGCGTACAGGCTCAGAGATCGTAGCTGAGTTTAGCTGGTTGTTGAAAATGTCTGGACATCAGGTCTTTTTCAGTTCAGAGCTGATCATGTCTGTGAACGGATATTACGATGTAGTTTAAAACGCACAGTCAGGTTTGTGTTGTTCTGAACTCAGAGCTGAACTGAACCAGTGTCGGTCTTATGCTCCACCTGTTATTTCATCTCTCCGAGTCAAACCGAGCTGTTCTGCTGTTTTCTTTCATAACCGTGTGAGTAACTGCGTGTTTCCTGCCTCCTGTCCGATGTTTGATTTCCAGTTTCTAAGCTGGAGAATAAGAGACTGTCACAGTAGCTCACACTTTTGTGTGCTTATTTCGGATGAGGCCTGTTGCTGACTGCTCATAATGTCAACAAGGTTCAGCGTTATTCTCAGGGGCGTACCTAGTCATTTGGGGGCCCAAGGCAAACCCAGTCATTGGGGCCCTCGACATTCTGCACTGTACTGCACTGTCTAAAGTTTTATTCTCACCTCAACTGTCTTCAGTGTGGCAGCAGGAGCAGGTTCAGCCTGGAGTTCCCTGCACGCTGTGTTACTATAAAAGAAGACACCACAAAATATAACAAGGTCAATTATGAGAACAAAAATTTCAACAGTATAATTTTTTTAAAATCAAATTTACCTTTTGTCTTTCTTTCTTTCTTCCTTTTCTATTTTCTTTCAGTCCCTCATGTCTTTGTGATGTTTTCTTCTCTCCCTTTTTTGTCATGTTTTCTTCTCTCCCTATTTCTTTCTCTCTTTTTTCTTTGTAATGTTCTCTTCCTCTTTCTTTTTTGTGTTTTCTTTTCTCCCTCTTTCTTTCTCTCTCTTCCCTTTTCTTTGTGATGGTTTTTTCTTTCCTTTATTTCTATTTCTCCCTTATTCTCTTTAATGGTTTTGTCCCCCTTTTTCCTTTGTGATATTTTCTTCTCTTCCCCTTTCTTTGTGATGTTTCTTCTCTCCCTCTTTTTTCCTCTCCCTTTTTCTCTGATGATTTTCTCTCCCTGTTTTCTTTGTGATGTTTTCTTCTCTCCCTCTTTTTTATCATGTTTTTTCTCTCCATCTTTCTTTCTCTCCTTTTTTCTGTTCTTTGTTCTCTTCCTCTTTGTTTGTTGTGTTTTCTTCTCTCCCTGTTTCTTTCTCTCTCTTCCCTTTTCTTTGTGATGGTTTTGTCTCCCTGTTTTCTTTGTGATGTTTCCTTATTTCCCCTTTTCTTTGTGGTGGTTTCTTCTCTCCTTTCTTCCTATTGCTCCCTTTTCTTTGTAATGGTTTGTCTCCCTTTTTTCTGTGATATTTTCTTCTCTTCTCTTTTCTTTGTGATGTTTTCTATTCTCCCTTTTTCACTTCCATTTTTCTTTGTGATTTTTTTCTTCCTCAATTTTATTAAAATTATCACACTAAAATTTGACTTTTCGAGCCTTTGCCTCAGCAAACCTTGAAATGAGTAGGTCCATATCCACTGACTTTCTGACTTCCTGCTCAATGGAAAGAACTGCAAGTGCTGACAGCCTATCCTGGGACATAGTTGACCTCAGGTAGGTTTTAATCATTTTTAGTTTTGAAAAACTTCTCTCACCTGAAGCCACTGTGACTGGAAGAGTGAGAAGTAGTTTAAGAGCGATGCTGAGATTTGGATAAATGTCCAGAATACTCTCCTTATATATGTAATCAAGCATCTCAGATGGAGACGAGATGTGTGTGGGGAATGATCTGGCTGCACCCTTAACCTCTAGCTTGAGGTCCTCTGCATCAACATCATCCATCTCCTGCTCAACTCTGTCACAGCATTCAGCAAGCCTCCCTTCCTTCTCCGTGTTTCTCATAGCATCAGTGGAGAAGAGAAATCCATACAATGTATAAAATGTTTCCATGTGTGAAAATCTGTCCTTCAACGTGACCAGGGCTGTATCTATGAGAGGCAGGAAAAACTCTCTTTTGAACAAATCCACTGCAGTTGACTGGGTCTGCTCTTTTCCCTCATACTCAAAGTGCATAGGTGTCCTCTTCTGACGCACCTCTGGCCAACTCATCTCCATCTCAAGCTTTTCTGCAGTTTCCCTGGCATCTGTTTGCGCAGACTCCAATCCCTCATTTCGATATTCCTCAAGGAAGTCTGTCACTGCTCTAGTTTCCCTCTTAACAGTTTCAACTGAAACCTTGGGGCTCTGCAGGACCTTGCTCACTTTATTTATCTGGAAGAGCACATTGTACCATACAATAGTACTTACCACAAAGGGCAATCTCTGCATCTCTTTGTGTATGCCTTTAGCTGTAGAGACCACATCAGCATCCCGTTTTCTGTGGCATAGTCCTTTAAAGTGGTCAATGCCTCCAGGATTTCAGGCAACTGGTACCGAACAGCTTTAACAGCTTCCACTCGACACTCCCACCTGGTTGTGGACAAAGCCTTCAGAGTGAAGTTCTTCACATGATTTGTGAGAATGGTCCAGCGGTGAACTGAGGAGCTGAACAGAGTGTAGAGTCGCTGTAGTAAACCAAAGAAACTGATGGATGTCACAGATGACTTTGCTGCATCACCAACAACCAGGTTTAAGGTATGGCTTCCACAAGGGACACATAAGGCTTTACTGTTTAGCTCCAGCACTCTCTTTTGTACTCCCTGCTTTTTACCCTGCATGTTACTGCCGTTGTCATAAGACTGGCCTCGACAGTTGGAAAGATCCAAACCTAGGTTTTCTAGGTGTCCTAAAAATGTCTCACGTAAGCCTTTTCCCGATGTGTCAAGTGCCTGAAGAAAACCAACAAAGTGCTCATGAATGCAGATGCCTTTTGAGGTCTCACAAGTCACAATGCGGAGCACTACTGAGAGCTGCTCTGTGTGGCTGACGTCTGGTGTGCAGTCCATGATCACAGCATAATATTTGGCATTCTTGACCCTTTCCACAATTGCATCTATTGTACACTTTGCAACAAGGGAGATTAATTCGTTTTGAATTCTAGGACTGAGGAAAGTTTCATTTTGTTCTTTTGCCTCTATTCTCCTCAGATGCTCCCGCATGACTAGGTCAAATTGAGCCATCAGTTCCACTTGTCCAAGGAAGTTACCGTTGCCAGCCTCAAACAACTGCTCTGTGTCCACGAAATGAAAGATTACGCTCTGCAAGATGGCTCACAATGGCAATTAATCTTGTCAAGACCTCTCTCCAGCGGTTTACTTCAAGAGCAAGTAGATTTTGATTCACCTGATCTATGGCAGTTTTTGTTTGCAGCTTCTGTGTTAGAATCCGCCATTTTTCCATGTTAACAATGTGTTCAGCAGACTTCTCATGTTGTCTAAGGATAACTGAAAGATTCTTCCTGTCATTAACTCCATCCCCACTTAACTGAGTGCTCTTGTCTTTGTTACCAAACACATGGCAACAAAAGCAGATAACACTGTCCTTAGTTTCACTGTACATAAGCCAGAACCTGCTTATCTTTTCTCCATTCCTCATGTGCATATAGAAGTAATTCTTTGTAAATCTGCGGCCCTCTTGATTCCTTGGAAATATTCTTTCCTTGATCTGAACAGGACCTTTCTGCACTATTGAGCAGCGCTCATTGTCTGAAAGGTGTTTCGGCCAGAGTGCAGGATCATCTTCAAGTGGGGAAAGTTGATCAATGTGATCACTAATCTGCTGACTGAATGTTGGTGTCTCACAATCCACTTCCTGTTCATCCTCAGAGCTACACTGGTCTTCTCCTGGGTCAATCACTGTCTCATTCTGAGAATCAACACATCAGACAGTGAGGATCTCGTACCCAGTTGTTATTACAACTATCTGACAGCCTAAGTTTCTAGTTACTTAACCGTTTTCATATATCATATGATATGTATCACTAAACAACGATTTTGAATCAACTAAAAAGTGTGAATTTGAGGGGATAATTATGTAGGTGAATCATCTCAATACTTTTACTGTAACTGATAAGAGCATCAGTGTTTCCTCTAGGATTTTTCTCAGCAGGAGCAGCCCCCCCCCCCCAACCCCTCCCTCCTCCTCCCACGTGATCGGTATTTTACCTCGTGAATCCGCCTGTATTACTAACTATACGTACCGTTCCTAATATTTTCCTCGGGCCGCTGCTGCTGAATGAATGTAGAGGAAACCCTGAGTATTGATCAACATTCAATATAGTTTTAGTTTACCATCACGACCGATGTAGTACTCACAACTTCGTGAAAAGCATCCCTTGCGTCACTTTCCACTTTCTCTCCTCCTGGGCTGACACTGACAGCTGAGCTGCTACTGACAGCAGCATCTGGCTCTGTCTGTCGTCCTCCTGTATTTGGCACCACCGTGAAAAAGGTTGATACCTTTGGTAGTTGTGATAAAAACTGTTGGTTTTCCTCTCGCCTTCTCCTCTTCTCTGCTCCACTGGGATAACTCCGCTTCATCTTGCTCACCGCTCACCTCTCAAAACCGCGCCAACAAGTTTGTTTTGCTGCCGTCTTCCTGAATTAAGCCTGCACATGGGCAGAAACGTGGAATAGTCCATTATGTGAGAAATGAGGGGGAAGAACGATCATGACAGTATTAGACCAACCATTTTAATGTATTTTCAAGCGCACAAATTAAGACAAGAAAAAAGTATTTGTTTCAAATCAAAGAAGCATTTATTATTCAGATTTTATGAGACGTTTGGGGGCCCCTGGAAATCTCGGGGCCCTAGGCAATTGCCTATGTTTGCCTAATGGTAGGTACGCCCCTGGTTATTCTGAGTGGTTTTGTTCACTGCAGCTGATTGACTGTATCAGTGTTTCATAGCTGATGGAGAATGTGGCCTCATAAGCTGACCCTCTCTTCAAAGTCTCTGATTTCAAGTTAATTTGTAAAACAATAATGTTCAGATTTCTTAGAATTGTGGATTTATCAGAAACATCATTATACCTACAGATAACCTATTTACTACCAAAAGCTGACTGTGGATAACATTCTTTCTTTTGACTATTAAATATCTGCAGCTTTACTCAGCATCAGAAACGATAAGTGCTTCTTCAAACTGAAAATGATTGCATCGAATGGTCTGGAAATCCGTGTTTTTCCTGAGACCTATTCCGGTGGGTTCTTTAACTTTCTGTCCCTGTAGCTGCTCACAGCCATCCAGACTGAAGACTGTTGGTATAATACAAATATGAAAGCACATGGCATCATTTTGGTGAATCAAAACACAGACCTCAAATTCATCAGCTTTGGCCTTGAGTCCTCCAAGCTGCTGGAGCAGAGCTATCATGTAAATATTAGATAAGGGTGGGTTTGAAACATGAAATTTTCTGACATGTTCCTGTTGTTTTTTTCAGCTCCAAGTCCCAGCTCCAAGCTCCAAGTCCCAGCTACCCAGCTACCTTGACAAAGTAAGTTTTAACTTTCCATTTTATAATCATACGTTTTTAAATATCCAATAGGAGGTGACAAATTTTCTGACATATGTTCCTATTGTTTGTTTCAGCTCCAAGTCCAAGCTCCAAGCTCCAAGTCCCAGCTGCCCAGCTACCTTGACAAGGTAAGTTTTAACTTTCCATTTTATAATCTTAATACGATAAGTTTTTAAATATCCAATAGGAGGTGACAAATTTTCTGACATGTTCCTGTTGTTTTTTTCAGCTCCAAGTCCCAGATACAAGCTCCAAGTCCAAGATAAGTTTCCTTTGTTTTTTTGTACAATTTTAAAAAATACTTAAGTGTAGCAGTAACCTTCATCATTGAAAGGTCAGAACACCAGCAAGCCCTGGAAGAGGGTCCCTCTTGCCGACATCTTCCCTTGGAATTTCTCCAATGTTTCCTCTCCAGAGGATTTTTTGGAGTTTTTCCTTGTTGACAAGAGGTTGCTGGTCTTACCAGATAAGTTTCCTGTTTTTTTGTACAATTCAAAAATACTTAAGTGTAGCAGTAACCTTTATGATTGTAAAGTCAGGACACCAGCAAGCCCTGGAAGAGGGCCCCTCTTGCCGACATCTTCCTTTGGAATTTCTCCAATGTTTCCTCTCCAGAGGATTTTTTGGAGTTTTTCCTTGTTGACAAGAGGTTGCTGGTCTTACCAGATAAGTTTCCTGTTTTCTTGTACAATTCAAAAATACTTAAGTGTAGCAGTAACCTTTATGATTGTAAAGTCAGGACACCAGCAAGCCCTGGAAGAGGGTCCCTCTTGCCGACATCTTTCCTTGGAATTTCTCCAATGTTTCCTCTCCAGAGGATATTTTGGAGTTTTTCCTTGTTGACAAGAGGTTGCTGGTCTTACCAGATAAGTTTCCTGTTTTTTTGTACAATTCAAAAATACTTAAGTGTAGCAGTAACCTTTATGATTGTAAAGTCAGGACACCAGCAAGCCCTGGAAGAGGGTCCCTCTTGCTGACATCTTCCTTGGAATTTCTCCAATGTTTCCTCTCCAGAGGATTTTTTGGAGTTTTTCCTTGTTGACAAGAGGTTGCTGGTCTTACCAGATAAGTTTCCTGTTTTTTTGTACAATTCAAAAATACTTAAGTGTAGCAGTAACCTTCATGATTGTAAAGTCAGGACACCAGCAAGCCCTGGAAGAGGGCCCCTCTTGCCGACATCTTCCTTTGGAATTTCTCCAATGTTTCCTCTCCAGAGGATTTTTTGGAGTTTTTCCTTGTTGACAAGAGGTTGCTGGTCTTACCAGATAAGTTTCCTGTTTTTTTTGTACAATTCAAAAATACTTAAGTGTAGCAGTAACCTTTATGATTGTAAAGTCAGGACACCAGCAAGCCCTGGAAGAGGGTCCC